>NC_059284.1:2072445-2111575 GCF_017591435.1 Portunus trituberculatus
TGTTTGTCCTTTTCTTTATCAAGTGTTGTTTTTCCGTCCGGTTTTATGAGTTTTCTTGTTTTTTAGCTTTTCTTTCTTTTTTCCTCTCTATCCGTGTTTTGTTTTCGTGTTATCAGCTTTGTGTGTGTGTGTGTGTGTTTCTGTGTGTGTTTGTGTGTTTTCATGTCTTTCTTTTTTTCAACTTTTTATTTTTTATATCCATTTGTTATTGTTCCTTTACTATTTTTTTCATATTTTCGTGGATTTATGATTCTTTTATGTATTTATTTGTTGTTTTTCTTCAGCGTGTTTTATTTTTTTCCTATTCATTTGTTCACGTGTGTCTTCATAACTTTTCCCACATATTTTCGTGTCTTTATGGTTTTTCTCTATATGATCTGGCATTTATTATTTTACTCACATACGTTGTTCATATTTATCAAAGCTCTGGAAAAATTCACATACATTTCTTGCCTTTTCCTATTTCTCTTTTTCTTTTAAGCACTACATTCTTGATACTTTTTTCTCTGATGGTTCCGAGAAAGATGTAAATTACCTGATAACATTTACTATTCTGTTCACTCGTTCACTATAACACTCTTCATAACTTTAGGAACTATTACTTTTTTTTCTCACTTTTCATCTATTTATTCGACATATATTATCTAACATATTTCCTTTTATGACTCCTGGAAACATGTTGATTTTTTCCCCATTCTCGTCACATTTGATATTCATGGAGGCTGCAGTGCGTGTGTGCGTGGGTGGGTAGTGCAGGTGGATGTGTTTGCTTGCTCCTTCTTGAAGTCATGAAGTCATGCTGACCTCACCACCGCGAGATTGTGAGTGGTGACGCTGATGACCAAGCCAAACATCCATCAATACTGTATACTGGACTTAGAGAAGAGAGAGAGAGAGAGAGAGAGAGAGAGAGAGAGAGAGAGAGAGAGAGAGAGAGAGAGAGAGAGAATAGACAAGTAGAATGATGTAAATATTTGTTAGTAAGGTCTTTGGAAGCAAGCCAGACACGTATTGTACCCGCCAGGATGTATTGTACGTACCAGCTGTCTCTCTCTCTCTCTCTCTCTCTCTCTCTCTCTCTCTCTCTCTCTCTCTGATCGACTTATGATTCAGACTTCGGCGAAGGACGAATTAGGAAAGAAGGACAAAAGGATTCAATGACAAAGGATGAAAGGGTGCAAGGGTAGTAAAGAAGGATAGACCAGCAGGATAGATACACAGATATGATTGTACAGGTTAGGATAGAATTATGTAAGGATAGAAGGATAGAAGGATGGTTTTATTGATCCTTTGGCACCAGTTAACAAGGAAACAAGCTTGATGTTCAGATGATGACTTGATGAATTGGCGAATTACTTGTTCATAAAAGAAAGAAAGAGAGATATTAAATGTAAATAGGACTGGACGAGAAAAAAAAAATGGATAGGAATCAAGAAAAATCTACGAATAATATGACTTCAATTTTTCAACATTAGGCTTTTGAAAAGAAAACTACGTCAAGAGAAAGAGAGACAGATAGAGAGAAGAACGAGTCAGTCATCGCGCTTCGAACCTTCCCCATCAACTCCTCGCCTCCAGTGGACGTAAAAATAAACCTCGCCAATGAAACTCCTATTGCTTCGGTACCGTAGAGTTGTTTCACCATTGTCTGTCACGTTCCGCCAGCCATCTGTCGCTCGCTGAGACTCCTTGGGGCGCCGGTGCTGTGTGTGTCCTCCTTCCCTCCTCCGTCCAACCTCCGTGCCGCCGCCTTTCATTTTTCATCCCTACACGGCTGCGAACGTAACACAAGATTACACACGTGACTTCACCGTCGCTGTGCCAGGTATTAGACCCTCAGTAGACCAGATGTAGGAGGTGTAAATTATTGATTACCGCTTGTCAGGTGTGTCAAAGCTGTGTGCAAAGTGCTAAAACAAGGGAGTGACGCTTTCTCCCGGTACTTTTCGCGTCTCTCATCTTGATTCGCTTATTGTCAACGCAGGATGTTAGATTTTGAATACGAAGGGGCAGGTAATGGAGGAGGAAGTCTTCGTCAATGGCGTACTTGATAATGGTGGTTAATGACGGTGCCAATATGTTAATTCGCTGAGTATTGCGTTGTTGTATTGTCTGGTAGCGGTTCTGAAGGCCTCGGGTAGCAGAGGGGAAAGAAAAGAAATTAGAGACTAAAAGGAGGAAACAGAAGAAACGGGAAGGGTTAAAGAGAAGATAGGAAGAAAGAATAAATATTAGAAAAAGGAAAGAAGAGAGAAGAGAAAAAAAAGATTGTTATAAAGTGGAGAGAAATGGGAAGGAGGAAAAGGAGGAGGAGAGGTAAAGTAAGGAGAAGAATGAATGAGGAGGAGGAAAAGGAGAAACCAGGTGTAAGAAAGAGACTGAGTAGACAGAAACCGTAAAGGTGAAGAAAGAAAAGGACTTCGAGAAAATCAGTTGTGAAGGTGAGAGGCGGGAGTGTAAATCAATCTGAGGAAGTGAGGAGGAGTAGGAAGGAATTAAGGAGTGTCTCTTCCATTGTATCTATGTCCACAAGGGGCGGCCTGGGAGGAGGGGCACGGCTTGTGCGGGGAAAGGAAAGGAATGTTAGAGAGTGAAAGAGTAAGGAGATGGAAAAAGTGATACGTTTATGTATGGATAGATGACTAGATGGATGTAGGTGCTGGTGAATAGACTGATAATGTTTAGGTGTTAATATTGGAGCTAATATATGTTAGCAGTGATAGATTGATTCATAAATACACAACACTGAAGCCGAATTGACACTGCCTGATTTAGGAAACTTAAATATAAAGGTAAATATTAACTAATTTATAAGAGCTAAAAAAAAAGGTATACAGCAAATATTTAATACGTGAACTTAAATTGTTATTTTGCATAGGTAAGAGGAGGTCTGTGTTAATTGAATGGGCGAGGTTCGCAGTAGGGCAGGCAATGCTCCTGAGGGAATTTGTCTTAAGGAGAGGGTTTACCAGGAAACAAGACTAAGCCCAGGTGCAGGTTAAGCCTAGGAAAGTACTACTGGTGTGGCGGACTACGCCATTTAATGCCTGAGTTTGGAAAGGGGCTGAAGGTGACTTTGCTGACGTGTACCGCCTCGCTTCTCTGGTCACGAGAGACCAAGGTGTAATTAAAGTGGAAAAGTTTGCTGGCTCTTTCTTCTTATCTCAGTTTATACACGAGCTTCTAGAAGGGTAAATAGCTTTATGACAGAGTGAATGCTTGTTTTCTTTTATTTTGTTTTTTCTCTAATTTAGTAGCAGTAAGTGGAATGTTTCTTTTTTGTTTTATATTTTTTTCATTGTTGTAGGCGGTGTTTATGGGCGAGGGGAAGGAGGACACGTGCGTGACACCGCAGGAAGAGAGAAATTTTTGCGTGCAGTCTTCATGGCGGCATACGCACCTCGCCTTTCTTTTTATGGCAGCCTTACGAAACTGATTCTTTCGTAGCCCTAGCCAGGTTATCCAGGTTCTCTTGTGTGTTTTCCCCATTCTTGACGCAGAGTACTCGTTAAGCTGTTCCTGGAACCATGAAATGTCCCTTGAAAATCCTTGTTTCCAGTAGAACCTTTTGGAATTAGTAGAGGCAAGACAGTGAAGCGTTTAAAGAGATCTTTTATCATGACTTGAGCGAGGGAAGCGGCAACACGCGGATCCTGTCCTGTGTAGAGGCAGCGAAGCGATGCAGCCAGTGTGGGGTTTCTCTAAGGGCGAGTGGTAAAAGTTATGGTAGGATGAAATAGACTCTATGTATCTTTACTGAAACTCTGAGGTGCCTTAGCGATAAACTGAGTCATCATGCGTCGCTTCTTAGGCGGAAATTTCCGCCATGTTCGTGTATTACTTGGTGCAAAGTGAGGGTGACGGCACGCGAGGCTTGTGTAAGATGGGGTACTGTCCCGCCCCACCCTGCACCCCACGCCGCCCACCGTCCCTGGTCACCATGACGGGACAGCCGCTGTGTGCCTAAGTAATTATAGCAGGGATGAGAGGGTGATGTGAGATGTAGGGTCCAGGGCCGTGTTTAAGGGTAAAGTGATGGCGGGACCCTGAAAGTAAGTGTAGGTGCGGAGCAAGATAACTAACTACAAGTGAAGGTAGAGGAGGAAGTGGTCTGAGGGACAGGACGAAGGCCAGTGTGGGGGAATGGGGGCGGGTGGGGTGAAGCAAGCAAGGGATTCTTGTGAGTAACGATTGTGTGTACAGTGAATGAGCGGATTTAACATGCAAATATTAAACAGGGTTTCGTCATGCACTTCATGAGTAAATTCAGGCTCGGGGAGGCAGGACAGACAGACGGTGGGCGAGCTGTCCATCAGTGGCGGAGCGGCGCGCAGGGTGAGCACTGAGCCACAGACTCTGACTGACCCTACCTTCTTTATTCCTTGCAGGTGTGAGGAGGGAAGACCCGCCGAGGCCCCGCCCGCCTCAGCTGCCGCCTCCTCCTCCTCCTCCTCTTCCTCTTGTTGCTTCTGCAAGGGCCCGTGCAGCCGCTCCCTGCGCCACATCATGGGCTGCTTCCTGAAGAAGTTCGACAACTTCCTGAACCGTACATTCTACCGCCTGGGCTACTTCATAGCATGCCACTTCGGTTACTTCATCATCGTGCCCATCTTCATGACGGCCATCTTGGCCACGGGCTTCCAGAACATCCGCTACGAAGATGATCCCGAGTACCTTTTCTCACCCACCACGGGATTCGCTAGACGGGAGCGCGCCATCATCGAGGAAAACTTCTTCCTTAACTTCAGCTCAGACTTCCACCCATCCCGCATGACGCGCCTGGGTAGGTTTGCGCGCCTCATCATCATGGCGCGGGACGAGGGCACCATCTTGCGCACCGACGTGTGGGAGGATATCAAGAAGCTGGACAATCTGGTGCAGTCTGTGTCCCTAGAGAAGGACGGCCGCACGCTGACCTTCAAGGACGTGTGCGCCATCTGGGACAAGAAGTGCTACGAGAACACCGTGCTGGACCTGTACGACCTGATGCCCGATGTGGAGTCCAAGCAGCTCAATCTCACCTACCCCTTCATGCTCAACCCAAACACCTTCGAGCCTCTCCTCTTCTCACACTACATGGGCGGCGTCAACGTCACCGACTACAACGTCATGGAGAGTGCCAAGGCTCTGTCCATCTTCTACTGGCTCAAGAACAACAACAAAAATGAAGACCTTGAGTGAGTACCTGTTCCGCCTTGTGTCTGAGTGCAAGAACGAGTGAATGCATGAATTAATGAGTGAGTTCATGAATGAGTGAGTGAGTGAATTGCTGGTCTTATTGATCCACATGGTACCTGTATCCTTTCTTTGTATGCCTATAACATCGATGTTCCCCAGGGCGGCTCGTTGGGAGGAGGAGTTGCTGAAGGCCATGGAAGATTTGGAGTTCGAGACCATCACCGTGGCGCGCTTCGTCTCCCACACGCTGGAGACGGAGCTGGAGAACAACACGAACTCTGTGGTGCCCTTCTTCGGTGTCACCATCACCATCATGCTTCTGTTCAGCATCGGTTCCGTCATGATGGGCGACTGGGTGCGCACCAAACCCTGGCTGGGCTTTATCGGAGTGCTCTCGGCTGCGCTCTCCTGTTGCGCCGCCTTCGGGTTCCTCATATACTTGGGAGTGGAGTTTATCGGGATCAACATGGCGGCACCCTTCCTTATGCTCGGTAAGTGTGACTATTCTGTTTCTTGTATTGTTCTGCCATGCGCCGTCTCCCGTTGTGATGAACGACGAGCGGTGTTCTCTTTTCACGGTAAGTCAACGTTCAGATGATCACAGGATAATTGTTTCCTTTAAGACAGAGTGGTTTCTGCATTCTCGTGTTACTGTAAGCTGAGGAAAGAATCAACCATCATTAAAAAAGCCATATTATCAGAGCCAGTTCGGTAATTCCTCTCTTCGTGAGTGAAATGTTTCTTGTGGCGGAGCGGGAGGCTAAGGCGATCACTATTTTACCTTGATAATTCTCTGAAAACGTGCCACTTCGTGAGTGAGAACTGATTCCACTTCTCGAGCTTATGAAGGCAAGGGAAAGCGTTTGATCTTCTGTACCCACCTGAAGACGTGTTAATCCGTGAGTAAAGGTGGTTTTCAACATCTGTGGTGATCCTGCAGTGTTGAGGAGGTGTCTAGTGTTCATGACCTGATTCTATTAGTGCAGGCTTTCATATTCAGAAGTGAATTCGTGAGTGAAGTCTGTTTTCCAATTCCTATGGTTAGGTACAAAGCAGAAGCAAACAGTGGTCTAACGGCCTCACTTCCTCGTAACACTGTGGTCTCATTACGATCACATTGTCT
Source organism: Portunus trituberculatus (assembly GCF_017591435.1). Lineage (NCBI taxonomy): Eukaryota > Metazoa > Arthropoda > Malacostraca > Decapoda > Portunidae > Portunus > Portunus trituberculatus. Next base: position 2,078,747 of record NC_059284.1, read on the forward strand.
TCGGCATTTCCCGAAGACTCACGCAAGAAGACCGTTTCCACTTCTGTGATTACTGAAAGCCGAGAACGGCGAATGGTGCTCTAACAGCTCATCTTCGTAATGCGTATGCTCTGATCTTCTGATAGCTTCTCTTCCTCGTAACACCTGTGCTCTGTTGATCTCTTAAGGCAAAAGGGGACCAAGAGTGCGGAAAGGCGAGCAGGAAGGATCTGGAGCTTTCAGGAGATACCAATGAGGCAAAAAGTAGTAATCCTCGCTGAATCGTGAGCAGCTCCCCCTTGTCTCGCCCTCGCGCTGTGCCTCCCCTCGCTATCGCTCTAATGTTTTACTCACACTTGACCTGGAAGTGCGGTGCGATATAGGAAATGGCACAAATCCACAGCCAGGAAGACGCGGGTGTATGCGCAAATATTCCCTTGGTCCGTGTTTCGCACCACGGTGATGAAAACTACAACGCGAGCCTCAAGGCTGTTGTGTGTGGTGTTGGAGGGGGGGGGGTTGCGTGCCACTCAGCCAGTGTATAGGTCAGTCAGAACGAGTCACTCGTGTAGCCATCAGTCAAGCACGCCCAGAAAATTTATCGGTGTTTTGTTTCCGGTATGCCTAACGTCGACAGTTTAATCAATGAATCACTCGGATATAGTAATGTCAGTCAACTTGCTGATCCCGCGTTAGTCAGTCAGTATATTGATCGTTTTTTTTCAGTCAACCTAAAAGTGAAAAGTCAGTCAACTAGTCAGAAATAGGTTACCAACATTTGTCAGTTTAACCAGTCAGGTATCTGCTAATCAGTCAGTCAGTCAGTCAATCACCCTATCTCTGAGTCATCGGTTGGCACAGGTCACCAGTCCAGCCAACAACCAGTCAGCTGCCCAGTCTTTCGTCCCTTTCATTCTACCTTGGAGGGAAGCGAGGGAACCACCGGTGTTTGAGGAACCGAATAAGTCTTGGTGAAGGGCAGATTACTTCCTCTCAATCCTCGACCCTCTCCACCACGCACTCAAGGCGACCACCAAGACGGGGCCGGGCCGTTAGTTAGTGTGTCAAGGCCAGTGTGCAGCGCTGGTCGCCACTCGGGGTCAAGGCGTGGGTGGTGGTGGTGGTGGTGGTGGTGGTGGTGGTGGTAGGAACAGAAAAGCAGGAAGCAAACATTGATTCACACCTTAACTCAAATTAGTTTTTCGTGTATTATCACTTACTTGTGTATTATCAGTCAGCCACACAGTCACCTGCTAATAAACCAGTCACTCGTGCAACCAGTCAGTCACACAAACTGACTGAGGCATCATTAACCAGTTTTCTAACACAACTATGCAAGATTCACCTTTATATAAATACCAATGCTTATATACGTAGAGCGAACAACGATAGGAAGAGAACAATGGCAGGGCGATAACAGGACACCCATCACGTGAGCAATGGGCGAGAAGGAAACATCTGAGAACATGACGCGAGGAAATCAGGTGTGGACTGGGGAAGGGGAGGGTTGGTGGTCGATGCGATGTGTAGCCACGCGGGAGATCACGTCCGGAGGTTGAGGCCGCTAGTGCGCGTGACTCCCGATGGCAGGGTCACTTGCCAGCAAGTCATGAGGTTAAGAGAGCGACGGTGCGAGGAGGAGGGTGAGGGAGATTTAGGGTGAGGCACGGACGGACGAAGTGCTGTGCTGGGCTGGAAGGATGTTTTGTGTGAATATTGGGTTAAAATAGGAGAAATGAGTAGGATGAGGCAGAAGAGAGTAGTTACACATGCTAGAGTGAGACGAAAAGGTGGGTTATATGTGAATGAAAAGTGGTTTTATATGTTAGGTTGGGTCAGAGGGGATGTCTTATACATGATAGGTGAGACGGGAAGGTGGATTACATGTGAGTGAGGTAAAGGTGGCTTATGATGTTACTGTGATAAGACAAGAAAAGTGGCTTACGTGAAGAAGTGATCAATTGCTATTGTTAAGGTAGTAATGGTTGGCTTGTGTCAGAGAGAGAGAGAGAGAGAGAGAGAGAGAGAGAGATAGAGATATATATAGAGAGGGGGAATGTAGAGAGGGGATAGAGATAGAGAGATATATAGAGAGGGGAATGTGTGTGTGTGTGTGTGTGTGTGTGTGTGTGTGTGTGTGTGTGTGTGTGTGTGTGTGTGTGCGTGCGGTTGCGCGCGCGCGCCAGGGACAGCAGGTATGTGTAGGGCATCGTGGAAGTTAGAAAAGGAAGGAAAACACAGACGGAAGGAAGGAAGGAAGGAAGGAAGGACGGTCGTGAGATACATGTCCTTTTTCCCAAGGACAAGAAGTCTCTAGTCGTGTTCGTTGTCAAGGCCAGAAATTCTCGTATCGTAGCTATAAACTGGTATTTCTTCTCTTACTCATCGCCACACGAGTCAACCAGGCACTTGTCTCCGAGTGCTCAATTTTAAACCAAGAAATGGCAACCCGTGGAACATTATATATGAAAACAAATAACACAAATATGTAGCGATATGGACCTCAGTAACGTCATGAACAACAAATAACACGAGGTCCATTATGTAACTTACCGCTAACAGGATATAACACAAGAACCAACCTTCTGATAATACCATGGACGCTTAATTTAATGTTTCTCGTCCTTTTCCACGCTGAGATTGAAAGGAACAGAGCGATGTGACTGGCAATCGTGTTCCGAAGCACGAGTTCCTGCTTGGCATAGGACGGGGCTGGTGGAGGCGGCGGCGGCGGCGGCTGGGGACATGGGAGGGGTGAGTCTGGGGGCTGGCAGCGGCCTCCTCACTATAGTAAAAGTCAATTAAGTTTCGCCTGAATGCCGCGGGGCGAAGTGTTGTTGAGGGTTTGTGATGCCCCGAGCCTTCACCTTGGATAGGGCGGAAGAGAAAGGGAAGGAAGGCTGAGAGAGAGGAAAGAGAAAGGGAATTGAGCAGCAGAGGCAGGAGGAGGAGGAGGAGGAGGAGGAGGAGGAGGAGGAGGAGGAGGAGGAGGAGGAGGAGGATGGAGTAAGAGGAGTGAGAAAGAGAAAGGAACCAAAGAACAAGTCTGTTTGCCCCCAGAACCAGTCGTCACTGCTTCATATCGTGACCTGAACTTCGAGGAAATGGGACAACACACCGCGGGTTCCACCGCGGGTTCCATCTTCCACTCCTCTGTGCACGAGATGGCTACCGCTACACACAACTACCAGTAACTCCCAATGAAGCATGAACACCACGCAAAACACGCTCCTTAACGTAAAAGCTCTCGCTGGCTTCGAAGATCTAGAGTTTTCAAGGTGCGATTTCTCTGGAGTGTTTAGTTCAGGCAACTGAGAGGGCGTAGGAAGGGGGCTGAGAGACTGAGCTTAACTGGGAACTAAGTAGGGCGAGGCGGGAGGCGCTGTACTGTTAACTCCGCGAGGGAAAGTCCCATCTCAGCTGATCCGCGGAGGAGGAGGAGAAGGAGAAGGAGAAGGAGAAGTAGGAGGGAGAGCAAACAGAAACACAGAGGGCAAACATTAAAAAGTAAGGAGTAATAAGAGGAGTAAGTGCGTAGATGAGTGTGTAAGTAGGATGGTATAGTAGGTTAGGGTGGAGCAGGGTGCGTGGCGTGGAGCGTGGCGGGAGGTGGAGGGACGAGGCATGGCATGTGGTGTGGTGTGGTATGTGGGTCGGGTATGTTTGGCCCGCGAGGAAAATACAAGTGTCGATTTCACAAAGTAATGAAAACGGAGTGCAAGTTCAGTACAGCAACACCATTACGTACACACATCCTTCCCTTTCCTTCCCTTCCCTTCCCGCTGCGTTCACTCTAAGCATTACTCTCAATTGAGTGGTGAGCGGTGAGTGCGCGGAACGATGGTGGCACGAGAAGAGGCAAGGGAAGGGAGTGGTGCCACGAGAGGTCAGTGTCCGCAAGACCTCAATTCCTGCCACAGATAGAGAGCATGAAGAGTGAGGGTGGCACACACACACACACACACACACACACACACACACACACACACACACACACACACACACCGCGTAGTGTAGTGGTTAGCACGCTCGACTCACAATCGAGAGGCCCGGCTTCGAGTCCCGGCGCGGCGAGGCAAATGGGCAAGCCTCTTAATGTGTGGGGTGTTCACCTAGCACTAAATAGGTACGGGATGTAACTCGAGGGGTTGTGGCCTCGCTTTCCCGGTGTGTGGAGTGTGTTGTGGTCTGTCCTACCCGAAGATCGGTCTATGAGCTCTGAGCTCGCTCCGTAATGCGGAAGACTGGCTGGGTGACCAGCAGGCGACCGAGGTGAATTACACACACACACACACACACACACACACACACACACACACACACACACACACACAGCCCGGTAGCTCAGTGGTTAGAGCGCTGGCTTCACAATCCAGAGGACCGGGGTTCGATTCCCCGGCCGGGTGGAGATATTTGGGTGTGTCTTCTTTCACGTGTAGCCCCTGTTCACCTAGCAGTGAGTAGGTACGGGATGTAAATCGAGGAGTTGTGACCTTGTTGTCCCGGTGTGTGGTGTGTGCCTGGTCTCAGGCCTATCCGAAGATCGGAAATAATGAGCTCTGAGCTCGTTCCGTAGGGTAACGTCTGGCTGTCTCGTCAGAGACTGCATTAGATCAAACAGTGAAACACACACACACACACACTCTCTCTCTCTCTCTCTCTCTCTCTCTCTCTCTCTCTCTCTCTCTTCTCTCTCTCTCTCTCTCTCTTAAAGAAACTAACTAACCTAATATGAGAGAATTGAAAGGTTAAAGATTCATTCATGCTAAAAAGGACTTTGTATTCTTTTCTTGAGAGAGAGAGAGAGAGAGAGAGAGAGAGAGAGAGAGAGAGAGAGAGAGAGAGAGAGAGAGAGAGAGAGAGAGAGAGAGAGAGAGAGAGAGAGAGAGAGAGAGAGAGAGAGAGAGAGAGAGAGAGAGAGAGAGAGAGAGAGAGAGAGAGAGAGAGAGAGAGAGAGAGAGAGAGAGAGAGAGAGAGAGAGAGAGAGAGAGAGAGAGAGAGAGAGAGAGAGAGAGAGAGAGAGAGAGAGAGAGAGAGAGAGAGAGAGAGAGAGAGAGAGAGAGAGAGAGAGAGAGAGTACTGTACGGAGGGCGCGAGGCCATGAAGAGTACTGTTTGGGGAAAGTACATCTGAGAGAGGTGAGAGGAGGAAGAGTGGTCATGTGGATGGGGAGGAGAGGGTGAGAGGTGAGAGAGGAGAGAATAGAGACTGGGTAAGGGGGACGAAGGAGCTGAAATGTTGAGGAGGAGAGGATAGGGATGCCCAGAGCAGAGTGAATAGGAGGAAAGGATGAGAGGGAAAGAAAAGGAGAGAAGGAATGAGGAAAAGGAAATGGGGAAAGGACGGACAGAAATAGAAGGAATAAAAGAGAAAGAAAACATAAAAAGCAATTGAGAAAGAAGAAAATAAAGATGAGTTGAATGCAGGAAGAGAATGAATAAGAGGGAAAAAGAAATGAATGGTATAAAAAGAAAAAAAACGGGAGGAAAAAAGGAGGAGAAGAAAAGAAAGATAAATAAGATAGATAAACTCGAGGGAGAAAAACAAAGATAAGTGATGAATGAAATAAACGGAGAAGAGGGAGAGGAGAAGAATAAGAGGCATGGGAAGGTGAGGGTGTAGTGTATCCTGCCTTGCATTTAGTAGGAAGAGATGACCAGGAGACAGTTTTCAGAATGAGAGGGACACCGTATACCGTTAGAGCCACTCCGGGCAAGTACTGGTAGAGTGGTGTACTGGGTCAGGGACGCTTCTGTGACCCACTTACTGTACTTGGTTAAAGAGAGCGAAGAGGAGAGAACCCGCCCTGATGATTGATTACCCCTTCAGCTCCTCCTAGTGGTAAGCGCCGCCCATACCACTGCGCTGGGTCCGTGTGTGAATGTTAAGTTATGTACGTGTGGCAGCTGGTGTGATGAGTGTGTGGGTCTGGCCTTGCTACAGGTGTGAGTTGGGTGAGCATTAGTGTGGACGTTCGTGTTCCCAAGATCGGTCCTGCTTTTCTTCCGTCTTCTCTTCCTAGTATTTCGTTTCCCACACTTCTCTTTTATCCTCCTCCATGCCGCCCACGCGTATCCTTATCCCTTCCTTTTTTAGTATGTCCTTTTTCCAATCTCTCTTCCTCTAGCTTCTCTCGTTTTCTTTTTTTTTTTTCCTTTATCTGTTCCTTATTTTTCTCTTAATTCCATTCTTTGTTTTTTTGCAGCTTTCATTTTTTTCTTCCTTATCTTTTTTCCGTTTCTTATAACTTTACATTAATTCATAAATAACACACATGAACATTGTTCTTTCTTTAGCACACTTGTTCTTCCTCCTATCTTTCCTCTCTTTTCCTTACATCTATCTTATTCTCATTCCCTCTTTCCCTAATCATGCACAAGGTAACACGCGTAACGAACAAACTTTCACGCCTGCATCTTTTTTTTTTTTTTTTCAAGGAAAGTTGGGTGAAGAGATTTAAGAGTGGGTATAGAAGAAGAAAACAGTCAGAAAATGAAGGAAAGATGAAGATATACAGATCGTGGGCAGTCCACGTTGCTATTTTTCAAAATCTGTCTGTTGTTGTCGTCTGTTGTGGTGTTTACGCCTGCATCAGCGTTCTTGTTACGGAGTCGTGGTTGAGCGATGCTGCGCTGCCAGTCTTCTCCTCAGCCGCAAGACAGTTTGTGGGCAACGCTCGGCTGGCAATGTCAAATTCGGCGACACTTCGATATGCGTGTTTGATTTCGACACAAGAGGGCTGGAGGGCGCACGGTGGCTGGGCTGGGGAATGTTGATTCGTTAACCGCCCCCGATTTGCCGCCGCGAAGGTTCGGTCTGCGGCGGGATAAGTAGGCTGTCAAGACCACTGCGCCGCCTTCAGGTTGTGGCGTAATTCATTAGTTAATGCGTGGACTACTTGCTATTGTTCTGTCTCGCTGTTTACATTCTCCCTCAAGCATTCAGTCTTCGCCTCATCCTTCCTCTTTTCTCGCTCCAGCTAGTTCCCTCCTGCTTGCTTCCTTCCTCCCTCCCTCCCTCCCTCCCTCCCTCCCTCCCTCCTTCCCTTCCTCCCTCCCACCTGCACACCTGCACACCTGCACACCTGGCCGCCGCTCTGTATAACCAGGAATCGCAGCGCCACATGCATTCGAGGGAACCTTGTCCTGGTGAGGGTTGGGCAGCTGTCAGCGAGCCTTCCCGCTCTTGTGGCAGCGGCAGCAGCATTAGCGGTGGCGGCGGTGGTGGTGGTGGTGGTGGTGGTGGTGGTGGTGGTGGTGGTGGTTGTTGCGTCAGGGTGAGTAATTAGTGTTCTGTCTACCTGGATAATTTGTGTGGAGGTATTTTTGCTGTGGCTGTTTTTTTTTCTTTGTTTTACCTGAGCTATTTTTACCTAAGCAACATCCCCGTCTGTTATCCATCTTCGTCTATGTGACCGCCAACCCGCCCGGTAGCCCGCCAGCCCGACCGGAAGTAATCGTGTACATGTCCAATCATGTATTCTTGCATATTGTCTGCCTGGCTGCTTGCCTGCCTGCGTGTGCGGAAGTGCCTGTGTGTCTGGCGAGTACTGATAAAGTTTGTTGTCCCTTCAAGGACACACGCGCCCTGCACTTCCTTGTGAACAGGAGAGCGGGCCTGCATGGCGGCGCAGGGCAGGGGCGTGGGACTCGCTTCCCACGGGAGGCACAGCACCTCGCTCTCTGCCTGGTCAATGTCTTATAACCGGAACTACAGAGAGAAAAAACCGGAGCAGCGGCAGCAGCAGCAACAGCAGCGCGGCAGGTGCTCGAGGCTCGCCATTCAGCTGCTCCCAAACTTTCGCCCGCGGTTTTTGAGTCAAGGCTGAGCGGGTCAAGGCTTGCCCGCCGCCGCAGTACACTTGCGGCGCCGCCCGGGCTTAACTTCATCCCAAGGTGGGAACCGCTGCGGAGGAACGGTGCCCTGCGCCTTGCTGGGGACCCGCACCGCGCGGTGAAAGTTCACTGGTTAGGTCAAAACCTCGCCTGAGGAAACGCCTCCTCAGAAGCCTTTGTGTGCTCGTCGTTTTCTCCAGGAAATATACTTGTGTAGCATTTAGTCACTGAGAGGTCACGGCGCGAGGAGGGACGGCGCTGTCTGGATTGTGAGGCCCCACGTGAGGCGGGGCGGGACGAAGCAGGGCTGTCCAGCGTCTTGCAACGAATGAATGAGTTGAAAGGACCCGGCATGGAAGGTTATGGGGAGGGTGGAGGAAGGAGTGGCGGGACGGAAAGGGGGGCGGGGTGTGGGTGTCATTGTGCGGCAGACATGGCAGCCTTAATGGGAATGAGCTGGTAGGGGTGTAGGGGAAGGGGCGACCCTGGGCGGCGGATTGGCTAACAAGGCCATGACTACGCGAGGCCGATTAGGGAACTGTGGTAGGCTGTGTGGTCTTGGGAATGGTCAGGGCGGCGGTTAATGAATCACTACTTAGCGGCACAGAGGCACAGAGGCAGAGAGCATGGCACTGTTTTCCTGCCTGTGTATCCCTCAGTGAGAAAAAGAATAGAAACAGTCACTTTATTTGAATTTCCACGCTGCAAAAGACAGCAACAACAACAACAACAACGAGTTTAAGGAAAGTAACCTACATCTAAGACAACAGCTCACCCCTCGTTACCTGTCACTGATGCCTATTGCCTCTCCCTCTCCCTCTCCCTCTCCCTCACCCATCTGGCAGGGTGTAGAGGGGTTGTCAAGCTGTCCATGCACTCCTCACTCGGAAATCCTGAGGCGTTAGAGTATCCGGTCCAGATTTAGAAAACGGAAGCGGGAAAGCACTTCAGTCCGCCCGTCACAGGTGCGTCACTGACGGTGCGTTGTGTTAATCAGCCGTCACTTACTCAATAAAAAGACAAGACAAAAGAAAAAAAGCAATCAAATAAGAGAACGATGAATCAAAACAAACGAGAGAGAGAGAGAGAGAGAGAGAGAGAGAGAGAGAGAGAGAGAGAGAGAGAGAGAGAGAGAGAATTATGAAAACAGAAACTTAGTAATAACGAATCAGACCAAAAGACTGACCAGAAAGAATGATGTCGAACTTCAGACAAAAATTATATAATAGGAAAAACGAAAGAGATAATTTTAGAAGACAAAGTAGAAGAAATAGAAAAACAACAACAAAAAAATCGGACACTCCTTAAATTACAGTATACAACCAATCACCTCTTGACGTAATTTCCTGTGACGACTCCTGACGCTGCTTCGGTATGGAAATGACATTCGTGTGACTAATAGAAGGAATAATGGCCTGGGATTTCCCGAGATGGTGGCAAAATGTTTGTATGTAGGTCGTTGTGTTTGTGTGTGTGTGTGTGTGTGTGTGTGTGTGTGTGTGTGTGTGTGTGTGTGTGTGTGTGTGTGTGTGTGTGAGAGAGAGAGAGAGAGAGAGAGAGAGAGAGAGAGAGAGAGAGAGAGAGAGAGAGAGAGAGAGAGAGAGAGAGAGAGAGAGAGAGAGAGAGAGAGAGAGAGAGAGAGAGAGAGAGAGATGGATGACACAGACACAGACGGAAAGAGGAGAAAGAAGAAAGAAACAATTAACTTCTATTAAATAAAACAGTTCACTAAAATGCTACGGTATAAAGAGACGAGGCTCGAGGCTTCCCTCACTCACTCACTCACTCACTCACTCACTCACTCACTTGACAAGCATAAAATTACCTTGAGAAAAAAATGTCAAGCACGCAGAAAAAGAAGCCGAGAGAGTGTAAGTGTTTGCACCACCAACAATGCAAACACCACTGTCTGTCTGTCTGTCTGTATGATTGCCTGACACAAGGTAGCGTGTTCATAAGGTGGAGTGGAGTCAGTCTGCATTAGAACAGATGAAGGTAGAGTGGCGTGATATGAGAGTGGGGTGTGGGTAGGGATGTGTTTGAGCCCGCGAGGTAGGATATGGTTGGGTAAGGATGGGTTAGACGTGGTGTGATGGAGTCGGAATAGATTAGGATGTATAGGAATAGGATCTGGATACGATGCGGTAAGATGTGGATAGGATGGATAAGGTGAGATGTGGCGGTGCAAGATTGGATTGGGATAGGGTAAGTTTGGGTGTGGATGAGTTGAAATAGATGTGTTTATTGGGGATGGAGGTTTGAAGGAGCTAACATGGATAAGAATACGCTGACCGGGGTCTTAATCGCATTAGCGTGAATTAAACTGGATAATTAAAACTTTAAACCCTTTTAGATGTAGAAGACCTCTTATTGTAGTACTGCATATACAATTAGTTAAACACGATAGACTAAAACTGCAAATAAAAGAAAAAAAATTGCTTAAATGTAACGCTGGGAGAGGAACTAGTAGAGGCAACACAAGCTAATGGGAAGACTTGCGCAGTACACACAACAGAAGTTAGTGGGCTGGAGAAGAGATAATTTGCAGGAATGGACAAATCTATTCATAGAAGCAGTGGCGGGAACCTTGAGCGGCGAGGCGAACAGCGAGTAAGCCTCATCATGACTGGTTTCCGGGTGTGTACTCTGCAGGGAGCGAGTAGAGAGGGAGGAGAGAAGGTGGAATGCAAGAGGGCAATGGGAAAAGGTGGGATGGAAGGGATGGGAGGAAAGGGAAGGGAGAGGCAGGAGGTCATTGTAAATATTGTCTCGTCGCCTGAGGCAACCTTGGCCAGTGTTGACGCTCAAAGATACACTGTAACTCCCCTGTAAACCTTTGTAAACCCCTGTAACCTCTTGTAATCTCCATTAATCTTCTATAAATCCCTGTAATCCTCCTGTAAACCTTTGTAAGCTCCTGTAACCTTTTGTAATCTCCACTAATGTCCTATAAATCCCTCTAAAGCCAATGTAAGTGCTCAGTAAGCTTTTAAAAATCTCTGTACACGTCTTACTAACTCTTGTAATCCTTATAGAATATTTTTTTTAAACTCCTGTAACACCTCTAAATCCTTGTAAATCCCCTAGAGGTCCCTGTAACCACCTCTGTAGTCTCTGTACGGCTATGTTGACCTACAAATAGCTTCCTCTTACTTATATACTATCGTCTTCACCCTTCCACCGCGCGCCTTGTCCCTACAATATTTCATGGGTTGTGGTGGGGCTGGTTTTGTGGGTTGTTCACTTCTCTGCAATCGCCCACACTCAGGTTCGTCGCTTCTCACACGCTCCTTCATTCTTTTCTTTAAATCACCACCGCGTTATCCTCTGATCTCTTGCCACCTGCGGCCTTCTGAGAATTTTTTTTTTCTCTCTCTCTCCCACTACAAACTCAAGGAAAATTTTAAAGTAACAACCTTCCCCAGATTAACTGCACACCTAATTCCAACGTAACTTCAAGATAAGTTTTTTTTTTTTAATAAACCTCAAAATCATCTACAAAATCTCCTTAATTTTCTGTCACTCTGAAGTCCGCCTAAATCCCCCAAAATACCCGAGTCGGCTGAATAGTCCCTAGATACTCGTAAAATAATCCAAAAATAAACAGAAATAATCCTGAGATCAACCAGAAATAGTCACAATATAATTTGAAATTAGCTCAAAACCTACTAAAACCATCGCAAAATAACCATCCCCAAAAAAACTGCAAAAAATAACTTCAAAATAGCCCTGAATTACGATAAGATATCCAGAAACAACCACAAAATAAATAGGACATATCCCAAGTCACTCTCAATCGCTTTAAATTCACCTGAAAAACCCCAGGAGTTCCACAGGGTGCTGGTAACATGGAAATGGTGAACTAGCACAGTGTTTGTTAGTGGAGAGCATGCTTAGTGTGACCCTGGGTGCGCCTCGCTCCGCCTGCCACCAGTCAATAGCGGTGCTTCAGGCGGTGGGAAGGCGACCCTGAGACTTCGTGAGACGTCTTGGGGTGGGGAAAAACATGCTTTCCTAACTTAAAAGCAGGAAGAAGCTGAGAACTTGTAGCCCTGCATTCCCGAGAGGTGCCAAACAGTGTGCCCTAAGCGTGTTGTTGTTTCCAATGCCGCTGTCGAAATAGAGACGTGAGTTTATGTATGGTGGAGAATGAAACGTGAGGGCATAGTAGTGTGAATTAATAGAAGAGCTAATGGGAAACTGTGAGTGTGTTGTCTTCATTGCCGCTGTGGAAATAGAGACGTGTTTATGTAGGATGGAGAAAGAAAGATGAGGTGATAGTGTGAATTGATGGGGAAGCTAATGAGAAGCCGTGAGTTGTTTTAAGATATTCGATAAATTGACCGTATCTTTGCTTTTGTGGAAATAAGACTACAATGGACCTATGTTATTCTCAACCACTAAAGGACTTAACCCCTTCAATACTGAGGTGCATTTTTACCTTGATTTTTAGGTATGATTAGACGATTTTATTTACATTATGAAGGACTTATGGAGGTCATAAGATTAATGGTCAGAATCTTCACTATTTCAATCACATAAGTTTCTGAAGCTGTGTAAAATCCCTAAATAGTAAAGAGAATGAATATGAAAACGCGTCATAGCAATGAAGGGGTTAACTAAAGGGCTCTAGACTGTAGAGGATGTGGTGCTGTGATGAAAGAAAAAAAATACACGTTGTTCGAAGTCACTAAATAATTTTGGCTTGAAAACAACACCAAAAATGTTCCCATGTGTTTGTCCCGATAATGATACATTCCACACAGAGAAACACAAACTCTCCTAATGATGTTTGTGTTGGGGAAAAAAAGAAGGCAAGACACGACACGCGTTGCTTAGTCGTTGCTTACGTCACATGCTTTACTTCATCAGTCCCCACCACAATATCATTACACCACGTTACGCGAAGACTGTTTAATGAGACTTGTCATGTCACTCCCAGTAACTCTGACCTTTCATGGAGTAAGTAAAGGACAACGATATTCTTAGACCTTTACTAAAAACACTAAAACACGCTGAAAAATTGCTGTTTATAATGTGCATACGTTTGTGGACAAGGAAGCAGGGAAGCAATGTATGACGAAGGGACATGGCAGCGTGGGAGCAATAAGAGTGTCTAGATTGAAATAGTGGGGCAGAGCGAGGCAGAGGGAGGCTGTACTGCCTTCCTTGAATAGCTGTGGACCTTCCCGAAGCAGCAGACCTTGTGGAAAGCCTTCGTGGGGCGTTAGGGGGCTGGGGGGAAGGGAGTGGACAGCCCCGCCTGCTGCCCCCACAAGGCTGGGCAGACACACAGACAAACAGACAGACAGACAGATGAAGGAGGGTCGATACCTGAAGTAGGATTGTAAATACATTATCTGTTAGGATAATGATGATCGATTTTTGGCAATTTCTATTACGTCAACATAACTTCATTCCTTCCAAAGCCCTCGGAAGAAATTTATCCGTAATCTACTAAATAAGATAATACACGATATTTTTCACTCTTTGTACGCCTCAACAGTCAACACGTACTTGTTTTACATTACCGTAGTGGCAAAGATCAGCAGTTCATCCTGCATTGGGGTTTCGTTGTAGCAATTTTTTTATGAGTTGTTTGTTTTGTTCATTCCTCCAACGAGAAGCCCAGCCAGCATCTCGCCTCGCCTCGCCTCGCCTCACCTAGCCGCGCTCCGTCCTCGCCCAACCTTGGGAAGCGTCAGGTAAACATTATTCAGACTGAAGGTGACTAGGCATGCAGGAGAACCAGTGGCTACGTAGGGGTGAGTGAGTGAGTGAGTGAGTGAGTGTGTGTGTGTGTGTGTGTGTGTGTGTGTGTGTGTGTGTGTGTGTGTGACGCGCGCGCGCACACACACACACACACACACACACACACACACACACACACACACACACACACACACCATTCAAACCTATCCTTCGCAGCCTCCACCCCCTGATCCCCGCTCTCCTTCCTTTCCCATTCCTCTCACACACTCTTTCATTCCTACCACTAATTATTCCACCTATCCCTATATCCCAACCAACCCTTTCCTCCCTTTCTACCCCCCTCTCTCTCTCTCTCTCTCTCTCTCTCTCTCTCTCTCTCTCTCTCTCTCTCTCTCTCTCTCTCTCCTCGCATCACAACGCACTTTGAGAGGATTTGCTTGAAGGTTGTGTGATGGGAGAGGCGACGCAACAACGCAGGCAAAACGGGAAGTGAGAACTTGCCTGCCTTGTGATCTGACTCTGAGGGTGACGGAGACGGCACCCGATGACACTTGTAGCTGAGAGCAGAGCAGAGGAGAGGAGAGGTGGACAGGGAGAAAGTAAGGGGGGAGAAAGGTGGGAGAAGGGAGGGCGTTGGTAAGTGAGGAAAAAGGAGTTAAGATAATGAGGGGAGAGAGGTAGGAGAAGAGACGAGAGAGAGAGAGAGAGAGAGAGAGAGAGAGAGAGAGAGAGAGAGAGAGAGAGAGAGAGAGAGAGAGAGAGAGAGAGAGAGAGAGAGAGAGAGAGAGAGAGAGAGAGAGAGAGAGAGAGAGAGAGAGAGAGAGAGAGAGAGAGAGAGAGAGAGAGAGAGAGAATATCATATAGAAGAGAAGACAAATGTAGAAGAAGGGAAAGACAAAAAAGAAGAGAGGAGAGAGAAAAGGAGAGTAGGAAGAAGAGAGGACATTGAACTGTTTAAAAGGAAAGTATTGTTTTGAAGGCGTACTGTGTGTGTGTGTGTGTGTGTGTGTGTGTGTGTGTGTGTGTAATTCACCTCGGTCGCCTGCTGGTCACCCCGTCGGTCTTCCCCATTACGGAGCGAGCTCAGAGCTCATAGACCGATCTTCGGGTGTGTGTGTGTGTGTGTGTGCACGGTAAGTGATGGTGTGACAAGCTACAGCGGGAAGCACATTCTTGCAATCCTGTGAAAGTGAAAGTGTTGGCATGACTCCAGCATGACTCCAATGACGGAACTACAATATACGTACACGAGTATAGACCCACGCTTCCTATCTCACGGCGTACGCACACATGCACATACGCACACACTCCCACACGCTCACCGCTACAAGGGACCACTTTAAGGGTGTCGGGGAATAATGTATAGGAGAGATAAAACTCAGAGCAACTTATTTGTATTCAGTTGCTCCCTCCCGTGGCTGCCGCTGTGGTGTTTGGGATGCTGGACAGGGCAGCTTTCTTCCTCTAGCTGTGCCCTGGCTCGGTGTCAGGGAGATCGTACTCTGGTGGTTGCTGTTGCTCGTATGGTTTCTGTGATGGTTATTTGTGTTCTATTTAGTTTTCGTTTTGTATGTTTCGTTTTTATTGTTTGCTTTGTATTTTGTTGTGTATTCTTTCTTTACCGGTTTTTCGATTTTTTCTATTTTCTTTCTCTTAATCCCTTCTGTAGGTTCTATTTATTTTTCTTTGTGTTTGTCTTTTCATTTCGGTTAATGATTTGGCTTTCCTTTCATTCACAAAGGGTTCTATATACAAATATATTTCACTTGTTTCCTTTCAGTGCCAAATCTACATCTTACCTTGCCTAACTAAATCTATAAACCATGCATATAGTATCTCTCCTAACCCAACCCAACCAATCACAACCTGAAGAAGGAAGAACTAAGCCTCCATGCTCTTCCTGCAGGCATAGGTATAGACGACACCTTCGTGATGTTGGCTGCCTGGCGCCGTACGAAGATTCAGGACTCGGTGCCCGACAGGATGGCGCAGACCTTCGCCGATGCCGCCGTCAGCGTGACTATCACCTCTCTCACAGACATGATTTCATTCTTCATCGGCGCCATCACGCCTTTCCCCTGCGTCCAAATCTTCTGCCTGTACACAGGTGAGTCTGGCTTCATGCAGGTGTTCGTCTCTCTTCAGGTGAGTGTTTTCTATAAAGGTGCGTATCTTCATACTCCAGGTTAGCTTGTTTCGACAGGTGCAAGTGAAATATTTTAGGTAAAGTTTAATGGCTACAGCTGATTATGTCAGGAGGTCTTTCTACTTGTAAGTTATTTTCTTTTATTCTTTTACGGTAAGGCCTATAGCGCCTGTGGGCACACTTGAAGAGTATGTAGGAAGCGCTGTTCAGCTTCCGCCCATTAATGGCGCGGGCAATTTTATTTATAGTGGTACCCATATTAGGGCCCATATCACCACCCAAACTCACCTTTGGTGTAACCACCTAGAACCTGGGTATCATGGTGACATGTAGCTAACTTTAAACCACTCGACAAATGGCATAGCTTCAAAGCGGTATGTGGTGGGATTCGAACCTACGCGTAGACGTCTGCTCGATTTCACGCTCACCACCTTATCAACTGCGCACCGCCTCCTATATGTTATGTTTCCTGCAGGTGAGCTTATGTTAGTTTCTTCTAGAAATTCACAGTCTTTGTAAAGAGGAGGCAGATGAGAGGAGTGTGTTCGTGGTATGTCAGTAGCGTAAGGAAGGGAAAGTAGAGAAGCGTCATTACCGCTCCACTTACTTATTATTGTGACGGTTAAATTTCCACACATTTTGTCTAGCGAGTGACACAGTCCCCTTTACCACGCCGTCAGTCATTACTACAGATGTTAAGTATGTTTGAATTTGTTCCTGGTGTTAGGGAGGTAGGGTACGTCAGTAGTGTTAAGGAGGTGCAGTACGTCAGTAGTGTTAAGGAGGTGCAGTACGTCAGTGAGATTTGCTCAGGGAGTATGTGAAGATTGTGTTAGTCTTTCCTTGTTCTCCAGGAATAAAGTAAAACTAATTTCATATTGTTGTGGTATTCTTACATGGAAGATGCGATATTTTTTCTGTACTATTTCTGGCACTTGATAGAATTTTAACTGTTTTACCACCTTTTGTATTTAAGGTATTTTTCTGACTTATTTTCTCAAATTACGGTAAATTTTCCGACCATTTCTTGTAGTCGTGGTATTTTTTCATCTTGAAGTTGCGGTGTTCTTCTTTCTATTTCTTGTAGTTTCGATAGTTTTTTTGTACACTTTCTTGTAGTGATGGCAAAATCTTTAACCATATCTTGTAGCTTCGATAAAGTGTTGGGAAATTTTTTTATTGAAGTGTTCTTATCTCTGCAGGAACGGCGGTGCTGACGACTTACCTGTGGCACATCACGTTCTTCGGCGGCTGCATGGCACTCTCAGGGTACATGGAGAAGGGACAGAGGCACGGCTTTACCTGTCAAAAAGTCAAGGCCAAATCTGAAGCAGGTGAGTGATGTGGTGCTGCCTCAACTCGAAATATACCTTTTCTCTATGACTATAAGTGAAAATCAAGGTCGTTTTAGTAATTTAGTTTCATCCTGTTTTTTTTTTTTTTTTTTTTTCTTTTAATGTCAGTTAGTTATTTGAGGTGATTGGTGGATTGAGGTTACATGGTTTGTGTGTTTGCGTGCGTCTGGTTGTATTGAGAGGGATTCTTTTGACGCGACTAAAGTGGGGAAGAGTTTACATGAAATTTTGTTTTTGTTTTTTTATTTATTTATTTTACTTATTTATTTTTTTTTTGCTTATTCGCATGTGTATCTACGTTTTTACTTTTTTTTTTGGGGGGGGGTGGTGTCTATATTTGTTGTTTGTGTAAGTTTGTGTCTGCGTGTGTGTGTTTTTTCTTTGTGTTTGTGCGTGCGGTTGTGTAGTATGTTTATGCTGACCGGTGCTCTCAATTTTCTTCGGCTGCAGTGAATGAGAGCTACTGTTACCGGGTGTTCTGCACGGGTGGCATCAGCGAGCAGGATCCACACAACCCGATGGACAACAAACCTCACGCCCTCATGGCCTTCTTCAGGGACTACGTGGCTCGCTTCCTAAACATCCCGGCCATTAAAGGTGAGAAAGCCACCTTGGACTCTTGGTGTGCATCTCTTAACACTCCAACGACTACAGGAACTGAAAGATTGTGCCTCTGAATTGCGCGATCTTTGCCATTGCTAGCACATAAGGAGCTAAAGCGTTGTCCAATCCAACACACAAGGGAGCTGCAGAACTGTCTACTCCAGCAACATAAAAGATTGAAAGTTTGGCTATTCTCTATCATGTAAAGAATTTGAAAAATTTGCATTTTATCATATAAAGTATTAAAAGATTTGCCCACTCTAACAACATAAAGCATTGTAAGTTTGTCCATTCTAATACCTAAAGGATTGAGAGAATATCGTGTTGATTTAAGATTTACCAGTCTTCGTAATGTTTGTGAGTGAGTGGGTAGGTGAGTGGATAAGTGTTAAACGCATCGGTGAATAATCTCCTCGTCTGCTGCAGCACTGGTGGTGATGGTGTTCTTGATCTATCTGCTGGTGGCCTGCTGGGGCTGCACCATGGTCAAGGAAGGGCTGGAGCGACGCAGACTTTCGCGAGATGATTCCTATTCCGTCGATTTTTATGACCGCGAGGACATGTATTTCAGAGAGTTTCCTTACAGAATACAGGTATTTATTTCTCTGATTTTCCTCATCCTGTCCTTTCTTAATCTCTCTCTATTCTTTGTACTTTGTGGCATCAGTTATCGGTGTTACTTTACGGTATATAATCCTATGTTCTCTTTTATACTGCCTCTCCTTACTGTCCCTATGTTTATCCGACTTTGTGGCGTAGTTTTTAAGTGTTTCTTGAGTTACTGTGTGTATCCATCCGTTCTGGCATCCTGTCTAAGGCTTTCTTGGGGCTACTGTATGTATCCCTTTGTTTTAGCGTCACTTCTAAGTGTTTCTCTGTTCATTGTTAGCGTATGAAACCTATTAAAAGTAGATGCAGTATGACACGAAACCTATTAAAAGTAGATGCAGTATGACACCAAGCCGTTTGAAAGAAAACACTTTAACTGACCCGTATTTTCAGGTCGTCATCACCGGGGATGTGAACTACAGTGACCCTGAGACGCAGAGAGGACTGATGGAGTTGCACCAACAATTCGAGAACATGTCTTACATCGTGGGTGGCCCGATATACACCGAGTCGTGGATCACTCACTGGTTCAGCTTCCTTGACAGAAACATGGAGTACCTGGGACTGAACGTGACCACTGAGGAGGATTTCATTGACAGCTTGAGAGAGGTGAACTGTCTCTTTCTTGTGCCATTTTGAGCGTCTGAGAAATAAATTAGTTGTCTTGGTTCAAATGTGTGGATCAGATGTGTCATTCTGAACGTTTGTGAACCTGTCTTGTTTTGAACGTATGTTTACTGGATTGCTAGTTCCCTTTAAAGTTATTAGGGGTTATCCAAAAGAGAAGGATAAATGTCTTGCGACCTCCCTCTTAAAAGAAGTCAAGTCGTAGGAAGATGGAAATGAAGAAGCAGGCAGGGCTGCTCTACTGATCTTGCTAACTGCATGCATACCCTCCTCATACGGCCTCGCTGCACAAAACGTTCTTCTTCCTCTCACTCCGATTCTGTCCATCTCTCTAATACAAGAGTTAACCAGTACGTATTCTCAATCATTCATACTCTGGTAAACTCTGGAACTCCTAGCATGAAAATAGCGATAAAAGATAGCAAGAGATGCAACATTTCGGTGGTGAGAAAGAGGCTGAAGATAGTCAGTCAGAGGAGGAGAATTGATGAGACGAAAAGCTTTTGATTCCACCATATCTAACAAAACTGTGTGAAGGAATTGCATTGTTTCGAAGATGTGTAAACTTTTCTTATATACGAAAACGCTTTCTTGTCTGATTTTGAATGTGTAGGAATGAATTATGTTGAAAGTGTGAACCAATACGTCTTGCTTGAACATGTGCTAAGAATTTGTCACATTTCGAACATGGGTGAATGTGTTGCCTTGTCTTGCCGTGCCTTACTTTGCCTTGCCTAGTTTTCAATGTGTGAACCAAGTGTGTTGCTTTCAAGGGTCATCATATGGTAATTTCTCCTCTTCCTGCTTCTCCAGATCTATCTAGCCGGAGAGGCCAATCCGTACGCTCTAGATGTGACCTTCAATGAGGACTTCACCCGCATCGTGGCATCGCGTTTCATCATTCAGACTTACCAGATCAAGGACGCCAATGCGGACAAGGACATGATGGAGGAGTTGAGGAAGGTTGCCTTCGAGTCCAAGTTCAACGTGACTGTTTTCAATCCCTTCTTCATCTTCTTCGATCAGGTGAGAGGCGTGTTTGGCTTGGCATGTTTCGGTATCTTGAGGACACCATGTGAAGCTTGGAGTGTTTTTCTTGGTGTGTTGCTGTGCCTTGAGGTCACCAGGTCTTGAGTGTTTTATTTCAGCTCAAAACATTGTATGTGTTAAGTTTTGAAAGTTAGCTGTGTGTGTTATGTGTGAGTTTGTGTGTGTGTGTGTTTTTTTTTTTTTTGTCCTGACCTATAGCGCCTGTAGGTAACCTGAAGAGTATTGGAAGCGCTGTTATGCTTCCACCCATTAGTGGCGCAGGCAATTTTATTCATAGTGATACCTACGTATATTAGGACCCATATCACCACCCAAGCGCATCTTCGTCTTTAGTGTAACCACCTAGAACTTGGGTATCATGGTGACATGTAGGTAACTTTAAACCACTCGACAAATGGTAAAGTATTAAGGCGATACGTGGAGGGATTCGAACTTAAGCGTGGACGTCTGCCTGATCCCACGCTCACCACATTATTCACTACGCCACCATCTCCCATGTGTGTGTGTGTGTGTGTGTGTGTGTAATTCACCTCGGTCGCCTGCTGGTCACCCAGCCAGTCTTCCCCATTACGGAGCGAGCTCAGAGCTCATAGACCGATCTTCGGGTAGGACTGAGACCACAACACACAACACACACCGGGAAAGCGAGGCCACAACCCCTTGAGTTACATCCCGTACGTATTTACTGCTAGGTGAACAGGGGCTACACATTAAGAGGCTTGCCCATTTGCCTCGCCGCGCCGGGACTCGAACCCGGCCCTCTCGACTGTGAGTCGAGCCTGCAAACCACTACACTACGCGGTGTGTGCGCGCGCCGCGTGCGCACGCGTGTGTGTGTGTGTGTGTGTGTGTGTGTGCATGTTTTTTTTACTTGAAATGGTATTTTGAAGTCACAAGTTAGTAAAGTATGTAAATCATGTCAAGTGACTTGCATTGCTATAGCTTCTACAGATTTTGAGGATTTAGTTGTTGTGTGTATGGTGGGTTGCAGTGTTGGTGACAGTTGTTCCTGTTTCAGTACGTGCTGGTGCGGACCACTAGTATCCAGGCCATCAGCTTGGCGGCGGCCGTCATGATGGTGGTGTCGCTCATCTTCATCCCCAACCCGCTGTGCTCGCTTTGGGTCGCTTTCTCCATCGTGTCCATCGAGATTGGCGTCGTGGGCTACATGACTCTGTGGAATGTCAACCTGGACTCCATATCCATGATTAACCTCATCATGTGTATTGGCTTCAGCGTGGACTTCTCGGCTCATATCTCCTATGCTTACCTGGCGGCCAAGGTGGACACGCCCGAGGAGCGCGTGCGCGAGTGTCTCTACGCCCTGGGCTTGCCCATCGTACAGGGCGGCCTGTCCACCATTCTGGGCATAACTGCACTCATCCTTGCTCCATCCTACATATTCATCACCTTCTTCAAGACTGTCTTCCTTGTCATCTTCTTCGGCGCCATGCACGGTATTTTCCTCCTGCCGGTGCTGCTGTCCCTCATGGGCCCTGGCTCATGCACCAGGAAGAAGAAGGAGATATCTCCGCTCTCCAGGAACCATGCTCATCCATTTTATGTGCACGGCAACGACCTGACTCCTGTGGACCCCAGAGACCCAAGTGGCCTAAAGATCCCTCGCCCTCACAGCGGTCTCCCGGCGCTCAATGGCGTGGTGCCTGACGTGTCCGGCAGCCGAGTGCGTCCCGGCACCATGGTGCCCCCCGGCGCTTCCATCAAGGATGACGGACACAGTCTGGAGAAAGACCTGGGTCTAGGCACATCCGGAGAGGAATCTAGTGAGTCCAGCCTAAGCAAGGGTGTCACCTCGCGACGTGGCGGCCCTGACCTTGTGCCTGGTAGCGGCGGTCGGAAGAGCCTGCCCATTATGGAGGTGTACAGCAACAACGGCTACGTCAGCGACGATCTGGAGGCGGAGGAGCGGAGAGCCCAGGAGATGAGGGCCCAAGAGCGGAGGCTGGACCGATACGGCGAGTGGGAAGACCCGCGCCAGAGTCTTCCCAGCCATCGCCCTGCCCACCACGGCCCCTCCCACCCAGCCGGCCGTCGCTCCAGCTCCTCCCGCCCCCGCAGCCAGGACCGCTCCCACCCCTTAGACGCGCGGGAGAGGAGTGAGCGCCGGGGATCCTCGGCGACAAGACACGGGTCCCGCGCCTCACAGGAGCCTCGGGGCCGCTACCGTGACCACCACTAGTGGCGCCGCGTGGGTGCCGTGTGCCATGGGCCTGTACAGTGTACATAGTGTAGTGTGAAAGGACAGGTCCAGCGGGACCCGCCCAGGCCCTCCTCCATCCTTTCCTGAGGTACTGAGCCGCTCCCTAGGCGGTGCCATCCTGCCATCCTGCCAAATTGTTAGTTTTCCGTTAAGGTTGTCATTCCTTTCAGTGGTGTGCGGGCCTTGCAGCGAGGCTTGTGTGGCGAGTGCTGGGTGGCTGGGTGTGCCACCGCGGCGTCGCACCATTCACCGCCGCCTACTTCATTTCAGGGAAAAGTTTATCAATCGACGCGATCCATCGACGAAGACTGACGCTCGTTGCCGGCAATGGCAGCGTGTGTTTCTCACTGTCTGGACCCAGCCACGCCCACGGCGGGCTGTGTGTACGTGTACACCTACGCGTGCACACGTGCACAGCAATCCGCGTGGAGGTGCACGCCTGTGCATTTTAATTTTATCGAAACTCCAAATACACGGTCAGGTCTGCCTGGCCAAGCTCACAAATAACTAGTTTGATCCTCGTAAACTGTATCAGTTACACGATGTCTGTGCTGAATGCCGAGCGCGATGGCGGCCTTTAAAAATCTTAAAAAGAACACTAAAAGCTTATAGTTTTAATATTTTAATACTCCAATTTTATAATGTATAATATCTATTAAGATTTTATTTCATTCGTAATTTTAATGTCATAATATTTGTGG
Organism: Portunus trituberculatus; assembly: GCF_017591435.1. Taxonomy (NCBI): domain Eukaryota; kingdom Metazoa; phylum Arthropoda; class Malacostraca; order Decapoda; family Portunidae; genus Portunus; species Portunus trituberculatus. The sequence continues at coordinate 2,101,585 of NC_059284.1, forward strand.
TAGTGCTCATGTATTGTTTTCGTACCTACGTGTGTGCCTGTATGTATGCATGTATGTAAGTATGAATGTATGTATAGGTATGAATTTTGTATGTATGTCTGTGTGTTTGTAGTATATATGCAGTGAGAGGCTGGCCCACCACCGTCACGCCACCACCACCCTCGGCGCCTCCGCCAGCGACTTGTTTCCACGCGAGTACAAAGACATTTCGTTACAACGACTTCATTGTGTTGAGTTGGAGTGGCGGGGCGGCCTGGCGGGGCTGGCGAGGGTTGCAGGCTCGTGACGCCGCCGCCCCGCCGTCCTGCTCCGCCCAGCCGCCTTCCTTTTGATCAGAAAACACGGCGAGACTGGCAGAGATTAGCCTCACAAAATTCAGTATTATTAAGCTCTTCTACGTGTTTTTGTATCATTGTCACTAATAAAATGTTTTGACATATTCTGTTTAAATTCGTCCTATCAGAGTGTTTGAAGCATTTGAAACGCCTGGAGCTTCGAAGTCTTAGCGTTTCGAATCCCCTCGGCTTCATTTGATATCCTATACTCCAGTAGCGAGTAGACCAGCGAAGGAGGTGAACAGTGTGACTGAGGATTCTCCACGCCACACTGAGTAATTTCTGCCTGCTCCCTCAAGCGTTCGTGTCCCAGGCGTGATGTAGTGCCCGGCCATGGCATAGTGGAATACCCCTGCCTTTAGAGGTCGTTTCCCGAAAGCAACATAACTTAGCGGGGAGTATCTGCAGGAAAGTGGAGTGAAGGTAAGCTCTGAAAGGGTGGAGATCACAATCACTAGTGTAGCTACTGGCTGTGTGTTCACAAGTTTCGTGTGACGTATCTTGTGTATATATATAGCTACCCTACCTTTCACCGTATAACTGCAGTTGATATATCATAGTTACAGAAACGTGATCTTAGTATTGGCATGCAATTGAATAAGCAGGTATCCATCCAGGTTGGTTGGAGAAGTACTGCACCTGGACGTATTCAATCGCCGAACAACGTTGCCAGAATAGTGCTTATATACACGTCGTCTTCATATACATTAGAATAATTTCCAGCTCATGTGCCACAATATATGACGGTCAGTGTGGGTCACTCTGTGCAGCCTTGAGAGCTCTTCTCAAGCGGTCAGTCATTCACGTTGACGCTGTGACAGGGAAGAAAGAACCAAATACGTACGCAAAAAATTATTGAATACACACTCTTGGGTGTTGCCTCGACGTGCGGCCGTGTAAGTATATACATCTCTCATCGCATGTGTTTTCATGTGCGCGCGTTTTCACGGTTATGGAAAAGTGTACAGTAGATGAATGTAATACGTGCGAGTGCTGGCGGAGGCGTTCCCACCTTGGCACAATATAAACATAGCGCTGGTTAGGCAGTGACAACACGTGACTGACTGTATAGTGCACACGCTTGTATCGCGTCGCGGCGTCTCTTGTCGTTTTGACAACACTGGTGTTCTCATAATCCTGAAGGAGCACGAGGCGGAAAATAATACCCGAGCAAGACGATGCACATACTATTGCGTACTGTGCATACGTACGTAGCTATATATGGTACTGCGAGGAAGTGATGTGGGGCTGTGTACACTCAAGTGGCTGTATACATTCAACAACTCCCGCAATGCTTGTTCATTTCAATCCTCCGATAACTTGAGCATTTTCAAGAGAGAACTATCACCCAATTTGATGAAAGATGTGTTGGAAAAAAATAATGGCTGTTTTGAAAAAGTAGTAGTAGTAGTAGTAGTAGTAGTAGTAGTAGTAGTGGTAGTAGTAGTAGTGGTAGTGGTAGTAGTAGTAGTAGTAGTGGTAGTAGTAGTAGTAGTGGTAGTAGTAGTAGTAGTAGTAGTAGTAGCAGTGGTAGTAGTAGTAGTAGTAGTAGTAGTAGTAGTAGTAGTTAGTAGTCGCGTCTGTCTGTGTGTTTGTCTGTCATAGCCGTTACAACTACTTATATTTAACTATGTCGAGTGTCAAATCATTAAAGGCGAAAAATATAGTCCTTATATCATCATTACTCTGTAATCGTTGAATTATGTCATCCATTGAATTAATACATTTTTAATAGTATATAATGTATGAATCTCTGAATATATATATATATATATATATATATATATATATATATATATATATATATATATATATATATATATATATATATATATATATATATTAATTTAATTCCACTCAGATAATTCGCGGTGTAATATTTGACGATTCAATGCAAGATGGATTATACAAAATATTCATTCTTGCGGTTTCAAGACATTTGTTCCAGACTTTTGGCTAACTCTGTCATTCTGTAAGGGAACTGGCAATCAAGTGGGCCTTTTTTGTTGTTGTTGTTGCTCTTGTCCAGCTTGGATTAAAAAAAAAAAACTTTTAGATATTTGAGAAACTACATATATGGTAAATAGTTTATAATTATAGGAATAAGCCAGTACATTTGTCTATCAATCAATAACTTGTAAATAAAGAATTATTTTAAGCGAGACATATACTCCAGCTGCAGAAACAATCAATTCTAATCTCTTAATGTCTCAAAAGCCTTACAAATATACGTAAATGACAAATGAAAAACAAAGTAAAGTAATGATAATGAATTAATGGAAAAACTACATAAATAACTTCAAATTAACGAATAAAAGATAAAATTATATATTATACCCGCAGTCCTCAACGCCTTCCGACTCCCGAGGCTCGAACAAACCCTGGTTGAGGTCAACTACCTAGGGAAAAACTTTACGTTTTTCCTTCCGCTGACTTTCTGTGACTTTTTAGCGGCTACATGACCTGCCCAGCGACTGCACGGATAACTACAGAGTATGTGCTTGGTGTGGGAAGAGATATAGGAGGTTAAATAAGAGAGGGTGTGGGTAACTTTTAATGGTAAGGAAGGAAGTATGACGCGAAAGAAGAGATGAGATGAGAGGAAGAAAATATCACTACTGTAGAATCTACAGTGAGCACGCATCGGTTGAGTGAAGTACATACTTAGCATTTAAAACTTCTCCGCAAGATATGACAACACTTGGGCATGAAAATTAGGTCTCGTTTTTAAGTTTAACCATTATGCCTTCATGTCAACAGGTAATAATAACAATTGGGTTTGTTATGACTGAAGAGATGTAGCAACAAATATATATGAAGTTGGACAGAATGGGAATGAGAAAAAGAAGAAAGCCTTGTGCAGCAAGACTGCAGGAGGACAGGAGGCATGTAGTTAGCAAGATCAAAAGAGTAGTTAGCCTGAAAATAGCGGTAGAAGATAGCAAGAGGTGCAACATTCCGGCGGTTAGAAAGAGGATGAAAACAGTCAGTCAGAGGAAGGGAGTTGATAAGATGAAAAGCTTTTGATATCACCTTATGTGATAAAACTGTGTGAGTGGAATCCCCAATACATGCAAAGAGTTCTCCATATATGGGTGAATAAGGAAGGTCCTTGTACAGAGTTAGCAGTTAGAGGGGTGAGAAAACTAGCGAAGATGCCTCAGAACGCCTAACTTCATAGAAGCTACGAGTATTTTAGCAAGAGATGAGATGTGGAGATGTGAAGTTTCGTTTCAGTTTAGATTGTGAGTAAAGGACAGACCAAGGATATCCAGTGTAGAAGAGAGGGACAGCTGAATGTCATTGAAGAAAAGAGGACAGGTGTCTGGAAGGTTGTGTTTAGTAACAGATGGAGGAAATGAATATTTGAGACCTTGAACACTACTAAGTTTTCTCTGCCCCAATCAGAAACTTTATTATTTTTTTTAAAGGAGATCAGAAGTCAGCTGCACTATGGCATCCCTGTGGGATCTATTAATTTCTTGACGGGTTGGTCGTCTCTGAAAAGACGTGAAAAGGTGCAGGGCGGTATCATGAGCGTAGGAGTGAATAGGGCAAGAAGTTTGGCAAGATCATTAATGAATAATAGGAAGAGAGTGGGTGACAGGACAGAACTGCAAGAGGAACAGTGGCCGTCTATCACAGCTGCAATAGAACGGTCGGAAACGAAAGAACTAAAAAATAGGATTAAAGACTAGGATAAGAAAACATGGCAAAATGAAGTAGCAGAAAAAATTTAAGTTTGACAATATACAAAGAAAGAGATGGTGGATGAGACGATGTAGGACAATAGGCCAGTATTAGTATTTTTTTTTTCAAATAAAAATCTAATAACCTCACACTAAAAAATAGAAACAATCACACTGACAGAGACACTAATTGCATCTTCTGTGACGGTTGCCTTGAGGACATAATTTTTTTTTTATGGTGTTCAGGATATCAAGAAATAAGGAAAAGCCAATAGTTTTACAGAGGCCATACATAGAAGAAAATATAATAGAACAATTATTTTTGAAAATCAAAAGATACAAGAGAAAAAGCAAATAGTGTACGAAATATGAAGAAAGAAAGTTAGCGAAAGAACTTGTTGGAAGGAGCAAAGTAAGAAGATAGAAACAACATCAAAGAAGCAAAGCTTCCCGAACTACACCTGACCTGACCTGGTTTAAACTTGAAAACTGGGAGGCGGGAGTGTGGCAGTGTTCGCCGTGCATTCATCGGATTGGTAGCAGTTTTGGAAGAGACTTGAGGTCTGTGGTTCGCTGGTGGTGTGTTTGGCTGGTCGGGAAGTCCATGGTCGCAGATCATTTCTTGGACACGTCAGAGACAACGACGAATCACCACTAAAGTAAACTGTCTTATCTATTATATTATATATATTTATTTCTCTGTGTCTGATGCAGTACATAGGTGTGATATTGTCAACCAGTTGAGTATACTAGTTTAGTGAAAGTGTAACAATAGTAGCAGAGCGTAGTTAGTCGACTAGCATGGTCAACCAAAGAAACATGGAGCCTGCGTTTGTGATTAAGAATATTCCTTTACTGGTGGATATTAATTAAAAATTAAGAACAATGGAAGGATTTCTTAAACGCAATAACAGATTTAGGAGAAAATAAACAAGCATTGGCAGTACACCTAACGTTTCTTACCTGGTGGGCATCCCGGGCCCATGTTAGTCAGATTATTGTTTGTTTGTTACATATGCCACTACAAAATGGCGTGGGCTTTTACTGCCTTAAAAGCGGTCCACATGTAGTTATCATTTGAGGGTTCCTAGAATCACTTCCTTTTCCTCTTAAGGAGTCCGGCTTACCCGCGTGTAGCGGCTGTGTGTCTTTTCCTTTAAGGGCCATACACACTATGCATTATGTATCAGCCACGTGTTGCAATAGTGGTGATGAAATAAATAACAAGTGGCCAAACTGTCCTGCAACACTGCTCATTTGTTCCAGCGCACCGCTGGTCACTTCTATGGTTTAGCTTTCTTTACGTAGGGAGGTCTGTGTCTACCAATGATGTAGTGTGCCAAGAAACTGCACTGTGGACAACAATTGCTCTGTGTACTGCAAAAATAAGAACTTTTGAGGAAGAAACGTCAAATCTTGTGGTGTAAACAATGGCTTTCTCAGCGATCTTTGAAGGGAGCTTCAATGAAATATTTTTGGAGCTACAAACCGAAATTCCAACAGTCTTAGAAAATTATACAAGAATGCCAATCACTGTATTTCATAAGTTTGCTGTAAAAAATTGAGTAATAGGTACATTTGTAACGGCTCTGAGCCATCAGCTATAGTTGTGCATGTATCATCACTCTGACTCGATAAGTTTGATTTTATGGTCTCCAAGCTTGCACTCCTGATGTCTCTCATCTTGTACTGCTTGCACTTGATGTTCCTTCAGCAATTCAATTAAATGCAGTGTTGGTCCTTGTCAACTCAAGATGTTTGGTTGCTGGTACAGAGTGCGCCATGCTGGAGCTCCGGAAGCACGTCCTCTCTCCTTGAACGACAATGCATCACTGAACGTGAGCAGTGAGCACGAGTGGCGAATGCCAGCGATACGAAATGGCTTTGCCCTGTCATCCCGTTGGTGATGCAGGTTCGTGTTGAAAAGTCGTTTTTCAACGCATCCATTCAACGTTGCGCGCATCATGATCCATAGTATGTACGGGGTTTTAAGGGCCGTCCACACTATGCTTCATGGTGCGCGCAGTGTTGCATGAATGTGTTAAAAAAAATTTCAACACGAGGCTGCAGCACGAGCGCGCTGGAGACCGCTCCGATTCATGTTTCTGGCTTGCTGCTCAGTGATGCAGCACAGTTCAGTTATAAGAGGACGAGCGCGCAGCTACTATTTTGATGGTTCGGAGCCTTTGCAAAAATGTACGACTCAACCTTTGCCAGCAAATTTATGAAATGCAGTGACTGGCATTCTTGTATAATTTTCAGTCTGTTGGAATTTCGGTTTGTAGCTCCAAAAATATTTGATCACAATATTTGACGTTTATTCTTCAAAAGTTTTTTTTTTTTTTTTTTTTGCAGTATACAGAGCATCTGCAGTCCACAGTGCAGTCTCTTAGCAGAGTACATCATCGGCAGACACAGACATCCCCACGTAAAGAAAGCTAAACCAAAAAAGTGACAAGTGGTGCACGGGTACTAAGAGCAGTGTTGCTGTTCAGTTTGGCCGCTTATTTTTTTCAACACTACTGCAACACGTGGCTGATACATGATGCATAGTGTGTGAGGGTCAGTTGAAAATCTATCTTCCGTGCTTGGGTAACTCTAGATTACTCGCATATAGTGGAGTGCTAGATACACCCCCTTGCTACTGGATAAGGAGATTTTTCTTCAGTGGTGAGTTAATGTGAAGGTGGTAGTGCTTCGATAAGCCTGTCAGGGCTTGTGTCGCAGAGGATATAATGGAACAGCAGCGCTTCTCACTAGATAGCGGACGGTGTCTAGCATTCTTATATGTAATGTATGAGTGGTGCGCATGTGGGTGTGTTGCAGTGTGTACATGTTATTTTTTTATAGTGGCAATGTCTTTTTCAGCTCTTCTATGCAATGATAGCCTAGTTGCAGCCTATGTAAGCGTGTCAAGATGTGTCGTGGTAAGTTGTGAGGAATGTGTTGTGTTCTTTCTGTCACTGTGTAATACTAGTTGGCACTAGGGGAGCCTTCTGCCGCGTGGCTCCTAATGTCTTGTTGGCACCGATGTGAGTTGACTTTCTTACAGTTCTGATAAACTCTGTCTTGGGTGGGATGATTTTGACGGTGGTGGCTGGGAGTTTGAGGGCGTCTCTCCCGGTTTGATATCGTTTCTCACGATACCTGTATGGCTGGGAATCCAGTTTATGGTGACTTTCAAGCTTATTCTTGGATCATTTGTGCACCGGCATGGATAGAAGTGCTTAGGTGTTTGTTGTGTGCGATATATTTTTCTTTCAGGCAGTGTATGGCACTCATGGAGTCTGTGTGTATGATGACGTAGTGCGTGTTCCAGCATCTTTCCTATTGCAGCGAGCTCGGTTTGAAGAAGGGTGGAGTGGTCTCGAACGCGGAAATGACTTGTTTCAATCTCATGCACATAGGCATCTGCTGCTCTGTGCATAATAGGGTCAAGTGGCAGCTCATCTATCTATAGGAGCTGCGGAGCTGCAGTCCCTCCAGGCCCAGACACTCACTGCCAGGTGTATGACTCCATCAATATCACACTATAATAATACACAACTAACAAATTATGTCATAACAAAAAGTCGGTATATATTACGTTTTTTCCAAATATTTAAGACTAGATTTTGAAAATTTACAATGAAACGAGACAAAAAAAAAAAAAAAAGTTTCATGCTGGACTTTTAAGCGCTACACCTAAGACTGTTGAGCTGTAGTTGGTGAAGCTCAGCCGGGAGCATGCTTCTATAGACGCTTGGTCCAAGAGCCATGTTTACATTGTGTTATGTGGTAAAACTAAGTTTATAAAATCCTTTGTTTAAGTATTTTCTAATGTTTTTCTTTTAATTATAATTACTATACTGTTGTGCGAAACTTGCAGTGACAGTCCCTCCATTCTGTATTTCCATGAGCTGCCACTGATAGGGTCGACTGACTCATCTATGAAGTATGTCAGCGTCCTCGTTGTCTACTCCGGTTAGTGCTTGCTGCGCTTGGTGATCGAGGTCTTCGGTGGTGCTTTCTTATTTGATAGAGGTGTGGTGGAGGAGCAGAAATTAGGTTCCTGCCATATAGGATGCTTAACGTATTTAGGGTGTGGGGCGTCAGTTTCTCTTGCCAATAATAGGGTTTCTAATTGGAGGGCTTTGATGCCCCACGCAGCTTTGCTTGCCCACGTCTTTTTCCTGAAGAGGTCCTGATCGTAACCAAGGCTCTTTTTGATCCCTCCTGGTACCCAAAAATGGCGTGTTCAAAGCGTGTACGCGATAGACGACTTGTGGAACTGCAGCCTCTGCTCTTAGGTTGCATAGTTTCGTTCGTCTTGGTGTCCCTAGCATGATCTGAAGCGCCTCATTTTGTAATTTCTCTAGGCGTTCCATTTGGCTCAGTAGGATAGTTGCTAGGACAGGGGCAGCATAATCTATGACGGACCTGATGGCCTGGAGAGATAAAAGGCCTTCAGCACCTAGTAGTTGGCTCCATTTTCCGTTGCAGTGATGGTCTGCATTAGTTTGAGTCGCGCACGGAATCTGTTCTTCGTGGAAAGGAAGTGTTCCTGGAAGTTTAGCTTGTCCATCCATATCGCTAGATACTGATGACTGAGTGCCCATTCAATATTCGTTCCCCGTACCATGGGAGATATTAGGGACCTGTTTCCATTGAAACAGACTGTTTTAGTCTTGGTAAAATCAATTTTCAGCCTTGGGGATTGGCACTTTGCTGCAACGACGAACGTGGAGTTTTTTTTTTTTTTTTCTTTTTGGAGGTGGTGTGTACCGGTGGAGACGATGGCTACGTTATCAGCGTAGCAAAAGATCCTGGTGTTTGCCCTTAGTGGTAGAGACACAAGTTCTTCCATCAAGGTGTTGAAGAGATACAGACTGAGGAGGCTGCCTTGGGGCGTGCCGTTTTCGAAGGGTCTATAAAGGAGAGAGATGGCCTTGAAAGCTGACTCTCGCCCTTCTGTTCGAGAGGAAATCGCTTGTTCATCTCAGTAGCTTGCCGCCCACTTCTTTTCGTGCTAGTGCTGTTAAGATAGCTCTTGCATTTGCTAAATCGAAGGCCTATCCTTGCCAAGGAAGACGATAGCTGCCTTCCTCCCAGCTATGGTCGTAAGCACATGAGAGACGCAGTCCCTCGTCCCAAAGCCTCGAGTGTATATAGAGAATATGTTATCATGTAGTGGGCCGACTGCCCACAGCAGTCTGTTCAAGACTATCTTTTAAGCCGTTTTCCCAAGGCAGCTGAGAAGTGATATCGGTCTTGTTTTGCCTGGTTCCTTTGGTTTGGGTACAGGTTGTATTGTTGCCTCCTTCCAGGCTACCAGGAGGTGTCCTTCGTTGTAAGAGGCGTTGATGACACGTAGGATTTCCTCATGGGCTGCTGGTTCAGCATGTTGTATCACTGAGTACTATATTCTGTTGGAACCAACAGCTGTGTCTGGTCTTGGCTGTAGAGCTTCCCTGAGCTCGTTCATTGTGAAGGCTGCATGTTCTGGGAATAATTGTGTGCAGTCTCCGAGGTCAAGTGTCAAGCGTTCACTATCTCTCTCACACACCTTTCTTTGGGATGTTGATACATCAGGTTGGTTTTTCACTATATTAGGAGTACAGTTCATTACACTAAGACAGTCTGCACACACACAAGTCCACAGCTCCACAGCATTCGCCGGGAGCATAACAGCCACTCTGTGTTATCGCCAGCCACAGTCTAAGCTCGGCAGCCCTCAGTCTGTAGCACTATCGTCAGCAAACTCATTGACAGTGACCGACTCGTTCATTTAAAAATAGTTACAAATGCATTGGTTACAACAGTTAAAGTATTATTTATTAATAAACGTAAGAAATAAAATACATGTTTGTATTAAAGTTATGTCTATGCTATTATACAAGTTATAATTACATGTATATATATATATATATATATATATATATATATATATATATATATATATATATATATATATATATATATATATAT
>NC_059284.1:2112075-2189575 GCF_017591435.1 Portunus trituberculatus
TGGATGAAGTCCCAAGTTACTTGTAAACAATTAACTAACCATCACACCACTAATATTCACACTACCAGTCAAAAAAGTATAGCAGCAAGTCCTGGCACTAGTCACTATAGACTACCGCTGTCCGCTAAGCTAGTATTTATTACACACTTCAAACATCTGATCACTATTATACACACTACCTGCCAGTCAAAAAGTATTACAACAAATCGTGGCACTGGTCACTACCGCTAGGCTAGTATTACATAGAAACAGCGCGCATGTGACACTACTGTACCGCCACCTCAGCCTCACATGTAGCCTCAGCCTCACTCGAGGTTGGCACGATACACGAGTCAACCAACTATTCGTAGTGAACACCCATCCATCATCATCCTCGTTGCTGCTTGGCAGACGCCACAACCTCCAGTACGACAACGGTTTGTTGCGCCTCGCTTGAGACAAACGCCGTCTGTCACCGTCAAACGTCCACCCAACCCTGCAACATTTAACAAACATATCATTAGGTAAGCTAAACTTTAAAAATATAAGGTCCTTATAACTACAAATTGAGGGGTACTTTTATTTATCATCACACTTAACACATCTACTTGTCGCTGGCAGACACGTACCACGAAGTGTGTGGATTCCAAAACTGTCCATCCCAGGCTCAACGCCGAGGCGCCTCGCGGGCCCAGTGCTTCCATTTTAGGGTAAAATACCCTAAACTAGGGTAATTAAACCATTCTTAGGGTAGTATTTACGGTAATGCATAAACTAGGGTAATTTTAGGGCAATCTGCCGTCCCATGGATAGGTGTGCTTGGAATGGAGCCAGTCTGGTGGCAGGCTGGTTTTCTTTCATGTTCGATTCATGTACACAATCATCCCTGTGACTTGTATCATCCCTTCACCCCCCCCCACCCCATCCCCTTTCTCCCCAGTCTCCACTCACTCGTCTACTACGCGTACACGTTTTAGACCTTCGGACGGTTAGATCACAGTTCACACACAGAGTCAGTCACTTGCGAGGACGAGTCCACACAGAACAGCCGCAGTAGTGGCTGTAGTGCTATTTTAAAACTATACCAGCTGGAATCTACGTGAAGGTGGCCTCCTCCCATAATCATAAGGAATAACTTCATTTCCATTCTATAAGGTAATTTGTTTTATATATATTGTTATGACGAGGGTCATGCAGCTGTGTGTGTTGTCTGGAGTTCTGTGGTATGTGGCGTGTGCTGATGAGGCGAGCTTCTTATGTGTGTGGCATGTCGGGTGGGTGTTGACTTGTCGGTTGGTGACTGTGCTGGGTGATGAGGATGATAATGAAGCCGTTGATGATGATGCCAGTGATGTTAATGATGATAATGGTGGTGATGAGGGTGATATGTTACACTGTTCCACTGTGGTGGTATTTGTGGTTATTTGAGAGGAGGTGGAGGAGGAGGATGTTGCTAACTTTTCGATTGGTGCCTACAATCTCTCCCATTTAACGATGTTACCTGCGAATAAATGACTTTTTACTTCGACAATGCGACCAGGCTCAGCTGTAGTGCTTGAAGGGGACGCTTGCATATAGACGTACCATCGCCACCCGTCACAGCTCCGCTTGGCTGCCATGTAGTTGATTTGCACACGATTATCAACTCCAGTCACTTCGCTAACTCTGTACCACAATAAAGATACCACGTAATTTAAAACCATGAATTATACCACTAACAAGTAATAGCTCGTTCCTTAGGTAAGTATTGCAAATAGAGATTTACTTCATCTGACCCATACTTATAAATTAAACAGCTACCATGCCTGCTTGGCGGTCGACCACAGATTTGAGGAGACGAGGTAGTATAGGCGTGCTTGCTTGAACTAGTTACCGCTGCCTCACGCGTCCAACAAGCAGTCAGCCAGACAGTAGTCACCTGCTCGTAATGAGAAGATCACCAAAACGCTAAAGATAGCACACAAGATAAGGTAACACCTATATTCATAAGCTTGTACGTCTAAAGAATATTGCAAATCGATAACGATCACTCGTGTAACGATCCTTAACACTATTCTTAACTTACCGCTGGTAGAGAAGAGCGAGTTAGTAGAGACGCTTGTAACCACGTACTCGTATCACTTGCCACACAGACACGCCACACGCAGCCCCGTCACGGATCCAGCCAATCTACATATACCTAATGAATACTTAACATAATACTACTGAAACCACCCATCAAAGAGTACTTACTCCCGCGTTTGTACGCATAACCTCTTTACAAGATTAAACACTTTATGATCACATCCACACAACATACCTTGGTACCTGCAGCTGGTTGACGCTGGCGGAGACGTCGAGTCGCCGTGCCACGCCACATAGCAGTCCCGTCGTTCAACCAGCCTATGCGTTAATGAATGAAAAAAAAAGTGGAATATCAAATTACCGTATAGCAGTATACTGAAGCAATTGATATGTCAGCACTTACCATTCATGTCGAGAAGTTTATTCCTACGAGACAGTACATAGAGGTATTATATATAATCTGCTCCAACTCGTATCGTACACTTAGTACACAACAGCAGCACATCCACCTTTATCCCTGATCTTCTTTAGGCTAAGGACTCGAGAACCCACCACCTCATACTTTAACTCCACACATCACAAACACTTCCTCTTACCTGCATGCAGAGCAGCTCCACCATCTTTCTTGCTATCCTGCAGACTAGAATGAGCAGCGCTGTCGGCTTCCTCTCCTCACCTCTTATCCTCCTCCATCCCCCAATCCACCCAACGACTTCCGTCTCGAATCCCCAATTCAACCTCTGAGCTCAGACAGCCATCAGCACCACCCGTCCACCTTGCACTAACCTTGTTAACCTTATTAAAGACCTACATTCTTAATGCAACTTTAAATCCATCAATTAAAAGTATATAGATACACAGACACGGCAACAAACACCGTGAAAAAGGCTGAGGGTGAGTGAGGCCTCGGGGGTGGTGTTTCGATACCGTACAAGCTTCACGCCGAATGATCTATTCCAAAACCTCATAGGAATTCAAAACCCATTATACATTACAGACAGACTGAATTATGAAAACACTTCAACATTTTACTTCACAAAAATAAGATGGTAGATTACTTCATTAATACTTAGAGGCACAACAAAACACCTGCAACACATTTAGTCACTAATCACTAACCATCAATACTAGAAAGATCATACTTTGTTTAATCATCTGTGGTTCAAATTGGTCAAGAAGTCGCTTGATTAACTTATTCTATGCATTACATTTTAGACAACATGATGTAATTTTACAAGTGTAGAGCGATAACTGTCACACCAAATGGCTGTAGACTATTCATTTTTAACTGAGAAAAGGGAGAATAATGAGCTGCAGTCTCTGACGAGACAGCCAGACGTTACCCTACGGAACGAGCTCAGAGCTCATTATATATATATATATATATATATATATATATATATATATATATATATATAGAGAGAGAGAGAGAGAGAGAGAGAGAGAGAGAGAGAGAGAGAGAGAGACCTTTAGAAAAATGCTATTATTTTTTTTTTTTAGTTATTGATGGAAGCTAAAACTGGACATCTAAACATTTTTTAGAAGTCTCCCTGGGACGCAGATTTCAACACTTAAATTCCGAACATGTCCGGGAAAATGAGGACTATGGCAACCCTAACCTAAAGTGATTCAATGTAGCCTAAATCCTTGTTTTGCGTTTTCCTAAAGTCTTACATGCTAATAAGTTGACAACCCCCTTACAAAATACAGTAAGATTTTGAGAGTTACAACTTTTGTTGATTCATCAAGTGACAAAATAGTGTAGCAGCAGCAGTAGCAGTAATAATGGTGATAGTAGTAGTAGGAACAGAACGACAAACAATAATAATGATAGTTGTAATAATAATAACAGCAGCAACACTAACAAGAATCGCAACCACAAAAAAGAATCGACCAACAAAACAGTACCACCACTCACTATAGCACTAATAAGGGCACACTGAATGACTGCAGCACACGAGACGAGCAACACGAGACAGACGCACAAAGGAGACCACACGGTGACACCGATAATGACGAGCCGGTCCTGCACGTTGTTTCTACAGGGAAGGCCTCCTCATTACTGTCACCTCTTCACCTCAACCTCTGCTGCCTTGAACACCTGAATAATGCACTGAGCGACAGACAGGTGCACTTTAGAACCGTATCAATAACTCCACCTGCTTGTGTGTGTGTGTGTGTGTGTTTTATGGTAAGAGATTTTATTTTCATATCAATGGTTGACTTCGTTTCCCTCCCTTTTATCCTCCTCCTCCTCTTCCTCCTCCTACTTGGCGCACGCTCCCTCTTACTCTTCCCTTCGCTTTGCACTAGGGATGGGCAGAGTACGGCTTTTCAGGTAATCGCGGGTACGGGTACCCGTCTCAGACCACCCGCGCTACCCAGTTCCACTACCTGGGTAGCTACCCAGTATCCATCAGGCACGCTTACCCGCCAGCGCGCGGTGGTCCCGGGGCACAAGGTGAGTAGTACCAACGCGCTACCCGGGTAGCTGCCTGGTAACCATCAAAACGCCTACCCGGCACCCAGCGCACAGTGATCCCGGCTCCCGGGATTAATGTCGAGACGATTACCAAGATTATAAACCAGACACACACACACACGCATATATATATATATATATATATATATATATATATATATATATATATATATATATATATATATATATATTTTTTTTTCTTTTTTTTTTTTCCCATCGTTATCATCATATTTTATTAATAATAAGACTTCGCTCAGTTGTGGTGATGGCAGTAGTCGGGGGATGGCCACTTACATTAAACATGGGATTCCAGTTAACTTCATGGAAATGGGGGTCACTGAGGGTATTGAATTTATTACTATTTGCTTGCACACTGTGGGTGAAATTATTTACTTTGTAAACATGTACATTCATGCTGGTGCCTTAAATATTGCAAATTTTCCTGAATATGTTCTTGAAGAGCAAAGTGTTATCATGGGTGACCTTAATGCCAGGCATAAGGAATTAGGAAGCCACCTCACCACCAATGCCAATGGTGTGCGCTGGAAGGCTTTCCTTGACACCACAGATACAGCTGTACTTACTGGGACCACACACCCACACACCACAGATACAGCTGTACTTACTGGCAATGTACATGGCTTCCTCCAGGATGAAAGGTCACTCTACAGGCAGTCATTGATTTTGTTGAGTGTCTTATAAATAAGGATGCTACCTGCAGAGCCTTTCGTGGTTGATCTCAAGGGTGCCTTGACATGGGCCAACAAAGATGTTATTATGGAGGAGGACTCATTCTCAAACGGTGTCTATCAAGGTAGATTATTAGGATGGATCCAGGGACTATTTGTACAATAGAGGTGACAGCACAGGTTTGGTATTCAAGGTGCCAGTCTCTGGCTCATGAGGAAGTCTTTTGAGCTACCTGGAACACCACAGGGTGGAGGTCCTTAGTCCAATGCTTTTCAATGTTTTAATGGACAAAAGTTGCAATGTTTTAATGGACAAAATTGCTGTTCCTTTCCAGGGCACCCAGGTCCTCATCTATGCTGATGACATACTCCTCCAATGCCCCACACCCAGGATTCTCCAGGTTGCTTTGTCACAACTGGCAGCGTTGTGTGTCCAAATGGGACTAGTGATTAATGAATGTAAAACAAAATTTCAAGCTAAAGGGAAGGTCTCTCGGCTGCCCACTGTAAATAACATTCCCATCCCTAGAGTTCACATACACAAGTACCTGGGTGTTCAGATGAGCTTTAGGAAGTCTCTTCAAGCCGTCCACTATGTTCGAGACCTCTGTCTGCCCGGCTAGCACCACTTGGCTGCTAGCCAACAGGGGCCTGGGGCGGGCATTCCAGTCCTAAGAATGTTCTATATATCTGTCATACGGTCCCTTATTGATTATGCCGCCCCTGTTTTAATACAGTTTAGTGCCACCCAACTCCGTCCCCTGGAGCTTGTACAGAATGAAGCCATGCGGATAATCTTGGGATGCCCCAGGACTGCACGGATTGAAGTCCTCAGAGCTGAACTGCACCTGCCGAGTATTATGTGTAGGGTACAGGAAATGACTTGTCGCACAATTAGTCGGATGCTATGCACGGGCTCTGACTCTCTACTAAAGGGATCACTGATCCCCCTGTATCATGATCCTCGCACTCCTCCAACACCATACCTCAGGAAGATCTTAGGAGTACTGACAAGTGTAGGTGTAGCCGAGGCTTGTATTAACGTTGTTATGTCACCGTTGCAACCCGCCTGGAACCCTCACTGTGTCAGTGTTGATATTCACTCACTGCATCAGCACAAGAGGGACTGGCTCCTTCATGTGTTGCAAGACATGTTCATGACTAAATTGTCCAAGTACCCACACGTTCAGGCTATTCATGTTTATTGTGATGGGTCAGTCAATGGGGAGGTCTGGATGTGGGCTGCACACCCATCACAACAATAACAAACTGAGCCTTCGCCTGGGCCACGATACTCGCAGCTGACTTGCACCGTCTGTGCCTGTCTGCTGATCCCTATTGCCCTTTCCTATTGCATTTCCTGCCCCCTGCCCACGTTTCTACTCCCACTGCACTGCACTACGCTCCCAGCTGTCCGGCCTGGGCATCACAACATACGACCTGCCCACCCTCCTGGCGGCCTCAGGCGTCCACCCCTCTCGGCAACCTGCAGTCCTTTGCGTTCGTGGCCCTAATCAACAACAAAAACAAGCTTGTGTTTCATATTCCTACATAGTTGTAAATAATATAACAATATAACCTTTAACTTACCTGAATGACCATAAACAATGATTGGTTGAAAACTCGATAATATGCTTTGAAATGTACGGAAACTCGAGTTACGTACAAAATCGACTTATGTCATGTTTCAGGAACGTAACTCTGACGTAAACCGAGACCTTACTGTATTTATTTATTGAAATACTTGTATTCTTGTTGTGTATACTGTCCAGAGTTATGTTTGTGATACTTAACCTAAGTCTTTGCCCAAGGGGTGGGTGGCAAGGCCCATCCTCCTCCTTTGTTGTAATTATTTATTAATTCAACAATAAATGTATCAATCAATCAATCATATTATAAGAAATACCCAAGAAAATTACCCGACAACCTTCGTTCGTCCCGGGTACCCGTCTCGATACTCAGTACTCTACTACCCAGGCAGCTACTCGGGTACCCGCCCGTCCCTACTTCGCACTCCTCCTTTCTCATTCCATTTTCTTTCCTTCCATTGGCTCTGCAACACACTCGATCCAGCCAACCAGCCAGCCAGCCAGCTGGTCAATCAATCAGTCAGTAAGTGAGTCAGTCAGTCGGTCAGTCAATCAGAAGTTTATAACGAAAGAAAAATTAACGTAAAAACCGGATTGTGTGATTGTTTCAAGACACGGAGAAACAAAAGAAACAGCACAACTATCGCAACTTTGTCTGTCACACGTCGAAGAAATAATAAAACATGATAACACTAACAATAATTGACCTTTGAAAGAAAATAAAGAAACAATCTAAATTTTTGAAATTTTGCATTACGAAAAAAAAAAAAAAAAAAAAAAACTATGCATATAAGGAGAACTGTACTGATATCTTAACATCGCGAGGCAATATTTAAGTATGCAGCACGCTGGAGAGGTGGGAAGGGTAGGGGTATTGGTGGAGGCCCACCAAGGGTGAGCAAAACTCGCTACACACAACTTCAAGGTTAATTTTTCACACAATAAAACAGAGTAGAGAGTATTTTCGACTTAGAATTTCTTGAACTATCGAATCCAATAGTATGCACCTTAACTCACGAGACACAATGTATACCAATCAATCCATCAACCAGCCAGTCAGACAATTTACCAGCCAGACAGTCAATCTATCAACCAGATAGTCAGTCAATCTATCAGCCAGACAGTCAGCCAGCCAGAGAGTCAATCTAATAGGCAGACAGTCAGCCAACCAAACAGTCAATCTAATAGCCAGACAGTCAATCTAATGACCAGACAGTCAATCTAATAGCCAGACAGTCAATTTAATAGCCAGACAGCCAATCTAATAGCCAGACAGTTAGCCAGCCAGACAGTCAATCTAATAGCCAGACAGCCAGCCAGCCACAGTCAATCTAATAGCCAGACAGTCAGCCAGCCACAGTCAATCTAATAGTCAGACAGCCAATCTAATAGCTGGACAGTCAGCCAGCCAGACAGTCAGCCAGCCAAACAGTCAATCTAATAGCCAGACAGTCAATCTAATGACCAGACAGTCAATCTAATAGCCAGACAGCCAATCTAATAGCCAGGCAGTCAATCTAATAGCCAGACAGCCAATCTAATAGCCAGACAGTCAATCTAATGACTAGACAGCCAATCTAATAGCCAGACAATCATCCAGCCAAACAGCCAATCTAATAGCCAGACAGCCAATCTAATAGCCAGACAGTCAATCTAATGACCAGACAGTCAATCTAATAGCCAGACAGCCAATCTATAAGCCAGACAGTCAATCTAATAGCCAGACAGTCAATCTAATAGCAAGACAGTCAATTTATCAGCCAGACAGTCAATCTAATAGCCAGACAGACAATCTAATAGCCAGACAGACAATCTAATAGCCAGACAGTCAATCTATCAACCAGACAGTCAATCTAATAGCCAGACAGCCAATCTAATAGCCAGACAGCCAATCTAATAGCAGTCAAGACCAGACAGTCAATCTAATAGCCAGACAGTCAATCTAATAGCCAGACAGTCAATCTATCAGCCAGACAGTCAATCTAATAGCCAGACAGCCAATCTAACAGGCAGACAGTCAATCTAATAGCCAGACAGTCAATCTAATAGCCAGACAGTCAGCCAGCCAGACAGTCAATCTAATAGCCAGACAGTCAGCCAGCCAGAGAGTCAATCTAATAGCCAGACAGTCAATCTATCAACCAGACAGTCAATCTAATAGCCAGACAGCCAATCTAATAGGCAGTCAATCTAATAGCCAGACAGTCAATCTAATAGCCAGACAGTCAATCTATCAGCCAGACAGTCAATCTAATAGCCAGACAGCCAATCTAACAGGCAGACAGTCAATCTAATAGCCAGACAGTCAATCTAATAGCCAGACAGTCAGCCAGCCAGACAGTCAATCTAATAGCCAGACAGTCAGCCAGCCAGAGAGTCAATCTAATAGCCAGACAGTCAGCCAGCCAGACAGTCAATCTATCAACCAGATAGTCAATCAGTCTATCAGCCAGACAGTCAATCTAATAGCCAGACAGTCAGTCTACCAGCCAGACAGTCAATCCACCAGCCAGACAGTCAATCCACCAGCCATCAATCAAGCCATCATATATATATATATATATATATATATATATATATATATATATATATATATATATATATATATATATATATATATACTATATATATTCTGTCAATGCATTTCCCAGCTGATTTACAGTAATGTCTAAAAGCACATTAGTTGTTTTAGCTTTCAATTCTTGTAATGAATAAGGTTTGGTTGCATACACACTTGTTTCCACATGTCCTTATGAAAACAATCCAATGGAATCAAGTCTGATGAACGTAGAGGCCAAGAAAATTATCCATCTTTTCCAATCCATCTGTTAAGAAATGTGGGATTTAGACAGTGTAATGAATATGGCAAAGTGGCAAGGAGATCCATCTTGTGTGAAGCACTAGATCATCTATCATACCTAATTGTTCAAACTGAGTAAGAAGTAATTCTGCAACATATCTAAATAGCTATCACCATTAATGACAACCTTTAAGAAAGAATGAGCCTATGATTTTACTTTTACACAAGGTAAAAACACATTAACCTTAAGAGAGTCTCTTGATTTCATGTTCAACAACTTCATTTGGCTTTCAGTTTCCAAATTTGACAGTTATGCCTGTTGACCTTGACAACAATGTGAAATACTAAACAACTCACAAAATAATGCATCATCATTGCTGAGTTTTCCTTGAGCTACTGACAAAAAGTTAGCTGTACATGATAATCTTCTAACAACACTTGCTGCAATTTGCTATGTGCATTACACACTTACTAAATCGCCCATTTCCTAACTGATGGATTGGACAAGGTGGACCATTTTCTTAACCTCCACATTCACTAGAGTTGACTCCATTCAATCTTTTTTAATAAAATCGTAAAAATAAACACCATGACAGATAAATTAACCAACTGACGCTCACTGGCTGAATTTCTGTCCCCAGTACTCTCATTGGCTACCTAGGACTTGATGGGATGTGTCCAGTGCTGTGATTGGCCAGCATCTCAGCACGTGGTGCCATGCTTGGGACCTAAGCTAGAATCACTCACATCCATCAGATGATAGAGGTGTGCTTTTCCAACAATACACAAGGATTATAAATCTAAATGTCAGTGGAATACTGGCGCCTCATGTTGCTTTCCAAGGTTGAGGTCCTGGTGAAAACTGTGCTAAGCCATATAAAGACTTTCAGAATAAACCTGATGATCACTCTGCGTTATTTGTGCATTTGTTGACTGAGGTCAGTAGTGCAGTCAGTCAGTACCCTCTACAGAAATGAGATTTACACCCTTATTGTTGAGATGATTTTTTTCGCATAATTTATTAATATACTAATAGCCTCTTAACTACAGGCAACAGAAAACAACAGCTGGTGCCATATCCAGGATGGGTGGGGTAGGAAGATATCTGACACAGATGTAGCTCTCTCTCTCTCTCTCTCTCTCTCTCTGCCCCAATGCAGAAATAATGATGATGGTATGTGATTTTTCATAATAGTACATACAATAAAAAAAAAACACAAATTTTGTAGAAAAAAAATATATCGTCTGGCTTCTCAAGGCCATTTTCTGAAGATGACAATCAAGAGAAAATGTAAATTTTTAAGGTCACCTAATCTATTGGCACCACAAAAAAAAATCTTAAATTAAATAATTATTTCTGACATAGCACATCAGCACTTATCCTGATATAAGAAAGTCATATATCTTTGTAATAATGATGAAAGTCAAGAATGCCATTGTATCATATATGGCCTATATTCTGAGAGATCTCGTATAGTATCTGGGAGAGAAAACACACCATCTAAGCAGAAAGCAGCCATGATGGAACATGTATTTACCTATTTGTGTATTACAGAGCCCGAGCTAAGCTCTCTGTGACCCGTCTCCTTGTCCATTCCTGTCATATCTCTCTTTCATCTGATTAACACACACCGTGTCAACGACATCACCATCATATTTCAATTGCATATCCCTTTCCTGGTATACCATGGACCAGTCAATTTCATTAAAGAACTCGCTTATATGGTTATAATTTGCCCTAGTATAATTTAATTTTTCCTCCCTGCGTTCCACAATCTTGTTCATGCTTAATTCCGTATCCAGCTCAAAGCTTAGGATATCATGATCGCTTTTCCCCAAGGGACATTCATGTTCAATTTCCTCTTTTAGAGAGATTCCCCTGGTAAATACCAAATCCAACCTTGCTGCAACATCTTGTCCCCAGCACCTTGTTGGTGATCTCACCCACTGTGTCATCAAGTTATTTGTTGCTACCTTTAACAATTCTTCTGCCCACTCACCACCGTTCACCACTTCGTAGTCTTCCCACACTATTTCTTTGCAATTAAAGTCTCCAACTATCATCACTCTATCCTTTCTGATGAGTTCTTGCTTCATTCTGTCTAGAGTATTTCTCATCACCATTTGGTACTGTTCATATTCCCAAGCACTGGTTCTGGGTGGTATGTATACTGTTATAATATTAATGTCCCTCTTGCCATCTGTTATAAGCATACTTATCACTTCCTCATTTCTCTTACTATAGTTCACCTCCTCCACTATCAGATCTTTCTTAGTAAGCACCATTATACCACCACCTCCTTTATTTTTTCTATCATTTCTCCATACTTTGTAGTGTTTTACAACAAACCAGTCTAGCTTTATTTCGGGCCTTAGCTTTGTTTCCACTACACACATTATGTCCGGTTCGTTATTTCTTAGGTAATCAATACATTCTAGCCTCTTAGACAGAAATCCATCTATGTTCGTGTAAGTCACTTTTATTCTCATTCTTCCATGTAATGCCTATTCCATCTGTTTTATCCACCACTTCTTTAGCCTCTCATTTCTCATCCTCCAAAAAAACTTGGTCTTTTCCTCCTCTGTTCTTTCCTCATTCCTCTCCTTCACTTCAGTTACAAGCTCCTTCATTTTCATTCGCTCATCTTGTGACATATTTCTTCTTATGTAAATTGTTTTGGTTTCCTCAGAGTCCTTAAGTTTCCAAGCCCTCCTCAACAAGGCCTCCGCTGCCACCTGAGACTTTAATTTCAATTTTAATGGTCTATTCTTGCCTTCCTCAAAAGCTCCCAATCTCACACTTTCTTCTACCTCAGCATATAGGTCCTCTTCCTCCACAGAGATCTTGTTCAGTAAAGACTTAATCTTGTCATTTTCCTTATCCCTCCTGTCCTGCAAGTTCCTGTTAGTTTCCTCCCAATCCTATTATGATCACACATTTTTCTTTTCAGCAATATCTCTCACCACATACTCATTTTCCTTTAGTGCCTTTACCATTTCCTCTGCGTAATCCCTTTATTTTCCTCTTCCTGCTTTTTTACTATCTCCCTAAATGACCTTTGTACCTCCTGATGTTCATGGTTCACTTCTTTCATCCTGGTATCAATTAGATTAAGGCATTCCTCCTTCCTCAAGTCCCCTTCAGATATTTTTATCTCCATTTCCATGAGTTTAGCCTTCATCTCTTCACATTGTTTCCTTAGTTGTTGGTTTTCTTTCACCATCTCTACTTTTTCCTTCAATAGCTCTTTATTCGCTAACGTTAACAAATAGATCTCTTTTTTGAACGAATCATTCTCGGCTAGAACTCTATCCAGTTTTTCTTCTATGGACAAAATGTTTAGGAACTTACTTTCCAGTGCCTGGATTCTTGCATCCATATCTAGTTTCTCCAGTCCTTTTGGCGTAGTAATAAAACCTTCAAAGTCTCTAGCTTGTCTAGATGCCATTTTTGTTATCGTCAGCTGATTACGGCCAAAACAATCACCGCCCACACTCTCCTCTCAGGGATCACTCTCTATATCCCTCACACTAAGCAACAGTAGGACATTAACAGGACACTAACTTAGAGTTACCCGGGCCCTTTAACACCATAGGTATTTTCCTTCTTCCCGTCCGCAGCCGGAGACGAGCCGTCCTCTCTCAGCGACGGCAATGGTGCGTCATCGGATATGTCACGACCAACCCGATGACGCAAAATATGCGTTACTGTGTTGAAATGGTTAAAAGAGGGACTATGGAATGCACTGGAGTACTTAACTAAAAAAATAACATTGTAACAGGAGAAGCTTTTTTCCACTCAACACCTAAATTGTTTAAGTAACCAAACTGTGTTCATTACAAGACTTGAAAGCTAAGATAACTAATGTGCTTTCAGGTTTTACTGTAAATCAACTGGCAGATTTTTTTCAGCTTTTTATGTAAGAAGGAAACTTGCCAAGGGCAACAAAACATTTAAAAAACCAATTTAAAGCAAACTCCCTTAAAGAATAGTAAAATAAATAGCCAAAAGTCTGAGATGAATGTCTTGAAACCTCCCTCTTAAAAGAAGTCAAGTTGTAGGAAGATGAAAATAAAGAAGCAGGCAGAGAGTTCCAGAGTTTACCAGATAAAGGTATGAATGACTAAGAAAACTGGTTAATTCTTGTATTAGAGCTGAACAATATAGACATGAGAGGAAGAAGAAAGCCTTGTGCAGCGAGGCCATAGGAGGAGGGGAGGCATGCAGCTAGCAAGATCACTAGAAGAGTTAGCATGAAAATATCTATAAAAGATAGAAAGAAATGCAACATTTCAGCAGTGAGAAAGAGCCTGAAGACAGTCAGTCGGAAGAGGGGAGTTGATGAGATGAATAGTTTTTGATACCACCCTATCTAATATAACTGTGTGAGTGGAACCCGTCCCAAACATGCAAAGAGTACTCCATACAAGGGCTGATAAGGCCCTTGAACAGAATTAGCAGTTGGAGGGGCGAAAAAAAAACTAGTGGAGACGCCTCAGAACACCTAACTTCATAGAAGCTGTTTTAATAAGAGATGAGTAAAGGACAGACTGAGGATACTTAGTGTGAAAGAGGGAGACAAATGAGTGTCATTGAAGAAGAGGGGATAGTTGTCTGGAAGGTCGTGACAAGTTAGCAGATAGAGGAATTGAGTTTTTGATGCATTGAAAACTACTAAGTTTACTCTGCCCCAATCAGAAATCTTAGAAAGATTAGAAGTACTGTGGTGTCCCTGCATGATCTGTTGACTTCCTGAAGGGGTTGATCATCTCTGAAAGGACATGAAAAGATGTAGGGTGGTATCATCAGTGGAGTGGACAGGGCAAGAAGTTTAAGAAAATCATTAAGAAATAATACACAGAAAGTGGGAGAAAGGACATAACACTGAGGAAACCCACTGTTAATAGATTTAGGGGAAACAGTGGCAGTCTATTATGGCTGCAATAGAACGGTAAAGAAAAGAAACTTGAAAAAAAGTTGCAGAGGAAAAGATAGAAACCGTAGGAGGGCAGTTTTGAAATCAGAGCTTTGTGCCAGACTGTATCAAATGGTTTTAGTATGTCTAATGCAATAACAAAAGTTTCACCTAAAACTCTAAAAGAGGATGACCAAGACTTAGTAAGGAACACTAGAAGATACCAATAGAGCGACCATGATGGAAGCCATACTGGTGATCAAATAGAAGATTGTGAAGTGACAGGTGTTTGAGAATTTTTCTATTGAGAATAGATTTCAAACCTTTAGACAAGCAAGAGATTAAATCTATAGCACAGTAGTTTGACAGATTAGAACAGTCACATTTTTTTAGGAACAGGCTGAAAGAAGGCAAACTTCCAGCAAGAGGGAAAGGCATAAGTCGATAGACATAGTTAAATGAGTTTGGCCAAGCAAGGTGAAAGCACAGAAACACAGTTTTTGAGAACAGTAGAAGGGACCCCATCAGGTCCATAAGCTTTCTGAGGGTTTAAGTCAGTGAAACATCATTACGAAGAACTTTGATTGAAGGCATGAAATAGTAATAGGGAGGAGTGGGAGGGACAAGCCTAGAATCTTCCTAGGTAGAGTTGTTAGCAAAGTTTTGAGAGAAGAGTTCAGCTTTAGAAACATGAAATGGCAGTGGTGCCATCAGGATGAAATAGAGAAGGAAAAGATGAAGAGTAAAGTTATCGGAGATGTTTTTGCCAGATGTCGTAAGTCATGAAAGGGGAGTTGTTTGAAAGATTTTGACATTTTCTATTATGAAGGAATGTTTGGTAAGTTGAAGAACAGACTTGGCATGATTCTGGGAAGAAATATAAAGTGCATGAGATTCAGGAGATGAAAGGCTTAAGTACCTTTTGTGAGCGACCTCTCTATCATGTATAGCACGAGAACAGGCTGTGTTAAACCAAGGTTTAGAAGGTTTAGGTTGAGAAAAAGAATGAGGAATGTACGCCTCTATGTCAGACACTATCACCTCCATTATGCATTCAGCACACTGAGATAGGTCTCTGACATGGAAACAGTAATCATTCCAGGGAAAATCAGCATAATACCTCCTCAGGCCAAGTGGCAGAGGCAAAGTGCCAGAGGCACCTCCATTCTGGGGGATTCTGAGGAGGAATTGGAGAAACAGTACAGGCGACAAAAATGAAATTGTGATCGGAGGAGCCCAAGGAGAAGATAGGGTAAGAGCATAAGCTGAAGGATTAGAGGTATGGAAGAGATCAAGAATGTAGGGCACGTCTCCAAGACAGTCAGGAATATGAGTAGGGTGTTGTACCAGTTGCTCTAGGTCATGGAGGATAGCAAAGTTGAAGGCTAGTTCACCAGGATGGTCAGTGAAGGGAGAGGAAAGCCAAAGCTGGTGGTGAACATTGAAATCTCCTAGGATGGAGATCTCAACGAAAGGGTAGAGGGACAGAATGTGCTCCACTCTGGAAGTTAAATAGTCAAAGAATTTACTATAGTCAGAGGAGTTAGGTGAGAGCACAGATAAATTTAGTTAGAGAGTGACTATTGAGTTTAAGCCAGATGTTGGAAAACTCTGAATATTCAAGAGTGTGGGCACAAGAACAAGTTAAGTCATTTTGCATAGATAATAGAGAAAGTAGGAGGGAATAGAGAAGGGGCTACAGTCAGTTGCCTCAGACAGCTGTGTTTCAGTGAGGAAAAGAAGATGAGGTTTAGTAGAGGAGAGGTGGTGTTCTACAGATTGAAAATTAGATCTAAGACTGCAAATATTGCAGATGTTAGTGAAGATATAGTTGAGGGAGGTGTCAGGACAATTTGGGTCACCAACCTGAGAACAGTCTGACCTGGGGACATTTCTGGTCCCCTCCTCAGAAGGCACTCCAAGACTGGATTTGGAGTTGCCATTCTTTATTTTGAATTTTAAGTGAAGGGTGTGTGTGTGTGTGTGTGGTAAGTGCTTGTAGTTTTATGAAAAGATGGAAAGTTGTCTTTAGAGGGCAGGCTGTTAGTGCCCTCTTGAGTTGTGAGACACGAAGAGAAATGTTCAGCGAGATCACAACTAGCTTTAATGGGAAATTCACAGCACCTCTTGAACTAGTGCTAATAGACCTCGCTGGGAGTAAATTATTGTTTCGGTAGGTGTCTACTACTTCCTTCAGCAATTCACAGACCTACAAAATTACATTACTCTTTATATTACTAATGGTGGTGGACATGTGGAAACTTAAAAAATAGCAATAAAACAATAAAAAAAAAATATATAGATTTTCTTATTTCTAATACTTTTTAACATACTCTTTTCTATCATAAATACTATTAAAGTTATAAAATGCTCATGAAAAATTTTGCCCCCATGCCCCCATGCTTACCTTTGCCTAGGGTCCCCCAAATTCCTAAATTCGCCCCTGCCTGTGGGCAACAAGATTTTTTTTAAATCCCAGATTTTTTTTACATATATACTGTCATCCAGCAACCTCTGAACCTGTGGACAACGAGATTTTGAAAATCCCAGATTTTTTTCTACATATATACTGTTTATGTTGTATACATCTAACAGAAATGGACTACCTGTATCGTTCTTTAAAAAAAAGAAGAAAATTAAACACTAAATGAGAAACAAATAAAATTTTTTTTGCACTTTCACTTTTTCTGCAATCAACAACACAAGATGCTTGCATATTAAATCACTTCTTTTCTTTGCTGAACCCATAATAAGGCTATACCATAGCAAATAAATAATTAAATGAGAAGAATACCTGTCATCTGTAGCAATACATAATTTCATAGTAGAGCACCATCAGAACATAAACAATGGCTCCATTTTCTGAAGATGATAACCAAGAGAAAATGTTAATTTTTAAGGTCACCTAATCTATTGGCACCATAAAAATGTTTTAAATGAAATTATCTCTAGCATTGTGCATCAGCACTTATCCTGATACAAGAAAGTCATACACCTTTGTAATAATGACGATAGTCAAGTATGACATCGTATTATATATGGCCTACAGTCTGCAAGATCTCATACAGTATTTGGGCAAGGAATGAGTTAAGCATTGTTGTATATCCATACTTGTCCAGATTAAGAGTGTTTGAGAGAGTTGCAAAATGGCATTTTGTTTTCTGAGACACCATACTATTGCTGAAACACTAAGGATATCAGACATAAAAGTAAAAAAATACATATGCATTTGTATATATTTACCTTTATATCTTACATT
The DNA here is from genome assembly GCF_017591435.1 of Portunus trituberculatus. Classification (NCBI taxonomy): domain Eukaryota; kingdom Metazoa; phylum Arthropoda; class Malacostraca; order Decapoda; family Portunidae; genus Portunus; species Portunus trituberculatus. The sequence continues at coordinate 2,129,854 of NC_059284.1, forward strand.
TCGTTTTACTTGTAGATCAAATACCAGGATTTATATTCCACATAAATAACAATTAACAATCTCAGAAGCTTGTTTAAAGTACATGTATTGTATTCTTATTCTCCTGCACTGCAGCAATCTTTCCTTTTAAATTCTAAATCAGCTATGATGGCAAGATGATCTGATGGAATGGTGATGCTCGGGAGGAATTCGTGTTGTATCACCTCCTCATGGCTTGGCAGTTCCACCACCTGCAGAAAAATGAGCTCAGCTCCTCATCCCACACTTCAGCCTTCACCCATTCAACACACATTAGCTTACAGGTGACAGTGAGGCATGACAACAGACAACACCACCAAGAGCACAGTCACCAGTCACCAGTTACCAATCACCAGCCAACAATACACCTTAGCTTATAGCTAACATGTATGACAGCAAACAATACTACCACAAGGATAGTGCAAGGGTCACCAGTCACCAGTCATCAACAGAGTTGGTGTCTATTCACTAGGCTGACATTGTCATTAAAAGAAGGTGCACCCTAAATCAGGCATTCCATGCATTAACAGGCATTCCCTAAATCTTAGTCTTTTGCCCTCTTATGGAGAGAGGATCAATACTGAAAATTATTAGGGAGAGGTAACATGTTTCTTGCAAGGCAATATCTTGTTAAGAGCTGAGAAATTTACACACAAATTTATAAATAAATAAGAATTACACCATAACCTTATTCCTTTATATTCAGGAAAACTTTACACAAACCCAAATTCATCAAATAATTTCTAGTCAAAAAAGGTGAGCGGCTTTAGTGCCACCTGATCAAATAACTTTATGTATAAAATAATACTATGTAACATTTCTAACATATCTGATTGGAACAGAGTAAACTTAAGGTGGGTTCATATGTGCCAATTTGCGACTGAAATTTTAAATGGCAAGAAGTATCGACTGAGCCCTTCTAGTAGGAAAACATCACACATAGTGACTGGAAAGTATCAACTAGTTGGCACTTCAGCAGGAAGTGACTGTAAACAAACAGCTACCTGGCAAGATGTCTTGCTCCAGTGATGATGAAGAAGAGTTGGTTGCTCTACTTTTGGCGTACCAGAAGAGTCAACAGAAAGAAAAATGCCTGTGGATACGTCCCTGGCTAAATAGAAGGAACGAAAGGAGTGTCTATTACACATTAATCTTAAGAAGACTATGCACAGTTCAATCAAATTTAATCATGACAAGTCTTCAGTCTTCACTTCAAACAACACCCTGCATTGAGGGAAACAGTTCTTGGAAAGTGGCAGCTATTTTGTCGAATGACGATTTGTACAAGCTCTTTTTACTGTATAATTAATTTCTGGGGTTCCAGATGTATTCTATTTCCCTCACCAACTTTAACATCTTCTCTACATCGACACCACATTTTCAAAGCTTACTCCATGACGTCACAACATAAAGTCGTAAATCGACTGAACAAGACCAACATGTTGGTGTTGTTTTGGAACTGGTTTCTTCAGTCACTAGGCACCAATATTCAGTTGGAAACTCTACTGACTTACAATTTCAGTCACTTATTGGCAAGTGTGAACCTGCCTTTAGTGTTCAGAAACTCAAAGTCTTCATCTATCAACTCGATACAACTAACCATTTCAGACAACTATTTCCCTCTTCTACACTGAAAACACTCGGTCTGTCCTTTACTTATAATCTATACTGAAAACTTCACATCTCAGCTCTTGCTAAAATAGCTTCTATGAACATAAGCACTCTGTGCCATCTCCACAAGTTTTTCTATCCCCTGTACAGGGACCTAGTCCTTCCATGTATGGAGTATGTTCTTCATCTTCTCAACTCCTCCCTTCAGCCTCTTTCCCAACAGCTCAGTGTTGTATCTCTTGCTACCTTTTATCACTATTTTCATGCTAACTGCTCTTCTGATCTTGCTAACTGCATGCCTCCTCCTTCTCATGTAGTCTCGCTGGACAATACTTTCTTCTTTCTCTCACCCTTATTCTGTTCATCTATCTAATGCAAGAGTTTAACAATGTTCTCCATCATTCATCTTTTCTATGGAACTTCCTACCTGTTTCTGTATTTCCTCCATCTTCCTATGAATTGAACTTATTTAAGAGGGAGGTTTCAAGACATTTATCTTCATTTAAGATTAACTCTTTTGACATTGTTCAGGGACTGGCACCACAGTGGGTCTTTCTCCTTAGGAGCATTTTTGTTGCCCTTGGTTAGTTCTCCTCCTACATTAAAATAAGGAAATAAATAAAATAAAATAAATGAATAAATGAACAAATAAATAAATTGCTCGCTTCGATTTTCATACATAAATGTAGATAACATTCATGCATTTGTACACACAAACATCAGGCAGGAAGAAACACTAAACATGTACTGGAACCTTTCAATAAACAATAGTGCTATGAAGGTTACATTCTGTATCCATCAGTTATTAATATTAACTCTTAAGGGGCTATCACACTGGCCCATAATACGCGGAACGAGGAACATCAGCTCCAGATAGCTGGAACTTGCCTGGGATTACCAGAGTAAAGTTGGGATGGCTTCATATCCATCCCAGTTCTCTGTATGCTATCACATTGAAAAAACAAACATAATATATGTAATAAAAACCTTTTATTTAAACTAAAAAGAACGTGCCAAAATTTTTCATATTGGAATATTAAATACTATTTCATCAATTTAGAAAGATGAAATATATATATGTCATGTCAATAGTTTGGGCAAATGGCAACCACCTCTGACTCCAAAGTTGCCGTCATGCACGTCTCAGTTTTTCTCTAGTTTCTTTTAACTTACTTTTCTTCAATAAGAGGAAATGCAAATGCAATTCCAGAACGAAGCACAGGTTGAGGTGTAAGCGGCATGGTTTTGTTCTGGTTTATTTTGATTAGGCTTGGTCATGGTTGCTGGGCCGTTTGCCTAGCATAGCTAGAATGCGGGCAGCTTGTGTGTGATAATGTTCCTGGTTTTGTACCAAGAACCATGGCCCGCATTCCGCATATCATAGGCCAGTGTGATAGCCCCTTTAGAGACCAGGTGGCATAGTTGCATAGTTGATGCAACACACAGCATCCATTATATATAGTTGATGCGCTTTTTTGTGGGCTTAAATTTCACATTTAAGGACGATCTTTTAGGCTAAAAAACATCCTTCCCTCAGAATGGTGTCTCTCTCTCTAAGCCTCAGTGTCTTGTGAACCATAATAATTATTACATGGGAAAATCATAACTTCCGCTGATTCTTTGGATGAGGATAACTGGCCATTGACTTCCACTCTCATAAGAGCAAATATATTTCACACTATTGAAAATACTATTGGGAGAAAGTTAAGTGTTAGAATGGCATGAAATTATCAAGGTTCCAACCACGATGAGATGCCCTTGAAATATTCAGATTACCTTCAACACTAAAATTTTCTTCATGCATACCACTCATTTAGACAGAACTTTGAGTAAATTCCTCTATTATAGGTTCAATTTTGTAATAAAGATGTTTACTTCAAGTGCTGTTTAAAGCAAAGTCTAGTGAAAGTCAGAAAAGAAAAGCTCAATTGAGAAAAGAGACAGGATTTGAAAACAGATTCTTACTTGTTTGACTGAGAATTTGTCAGTTTGGTAGTAGATATAATCCAGGCAGCCATAGAAGTCTTTGGTGTAATTGGTATAAGGTGGGCAGCCACAAGCACTGGCCAACTCAAGGTCATGGCCAAAGTTGACACCTGATACACGTTCATTTTCCTCTGTGGAAAGCAGACAATATTGCTTCAATCTTCATCCCTCTCTGCTCACTTATAAATATGATATTTTGTTACACAGTGAGAGAAAAAGTAATAGTATTTGGAAAAATAAACAAGTACAGTACAGTAAAGTAATAACAAAAACAGCTGATAAAATTTGGACATAGATGGAGGTACAGGCAACCCCCACTTAACGAAGGGGTTACGTTCCTAAAAAACACTTCGTTAAGCGAAACTTCGTTAAGTGAACCGATTATAACAAGTTTAACCCCTGATTTGAACTTCCAATGAGAGTAAGCAAAGCAAGAGTGCATCATAGTACAGTGAAAGGTTTAATGAAGGTAAAAATTATGAAGTTAAACATTTAGGTAGTTTAATTTAAGTCATTATAATGTACACTAATGTATGTATGTACGTAACTTTATAATGTTGATGATCTTAACTTTATGAAGGGAGGGAGAGTGAAACGGGAAATACACTAACCGGCAACCTGTGGAATGTAAACAAAGTGCGCATCATGGTACTGCATACAAAACTTATGTACCACATTTCCACAAGGCTTTCCATTTTATCCATTGTAGAGTCATGAGTTCAGGTGGTTCTTTTAGCTTTCAAGGAAGATACGGTCTCACCAGCCTTCTTAATAGAGTCTGCTGATTTGAAAATAGTAGACAGTAGATGGAGTCAAGATGGTGGCAAGCAATGTTATTAGTTTTCTGGCCTCTCTCTTGTCTGTGAATAATACCCAGCTTCACTTCGAGAGTAAGACACTTCCTGGTCTTCTTAGGAACGTTAGGCCACATTGCAGAGCGTTTTGGTGGTAAGTTGAACTAGGGAAAATGAGCTGCTGGTGATGCTGTTATGTTTTGACTGGGGAGTGAGTGGTGTGCGTGATCTTGATCTTGATGCTACAGGTGATGTAGAATTTCTTCTGAGTCAGGCCTTTGTATCGGCAGTGCCTGTGTTGTCAACGAGAGGCTTGATCTTGATCTTTATTCTACAGGTGTCTCAGGATTTCTCCTGAGGCAGGCCTTAGTACCAACAGCTCCTGGTGTATTCAAAAGCCTGTCAGCTTGCATGATACGGTGGGGCTTTCAAATTTGGAAAAAATGACCTGGATAAAACTTCGTTAAAGTGAGTTTGGTGTTCGTTAAACGAGCAGATGGTAGTAAAACGAAACCTTCGTTGTAGCGAAATTTCGTTGTGTGAACCTTCGTTAAATGGGGGTTGCCTGTATTAGGATTGTGGGAGTGACTAACAATAATAAGATGGCACAAGCTTACTGTCAGACCAGTCAATGTCATTAAAGCTTGCCATCTGGGAGGTCATGAGGCGATACACGTCAAACTCTGGAGTGCTGTTGAAATCCCCGGCAAACAACATTGACACTTCCTTCTCTGGATACTGGGAAGGGAAAAAATTCACTTACTTTATTATTACTTTCACCTTAAAAGTATTATCTATGTCACTCATTCTTATAATTTCTTTCACTAAAAATTGTTTGAGTTTTTAACAGCCTGCAAAAGAAGAGTTAATGATGTCACTCATACACAACAGTTACTTCAATTCATGATTTCTCTTTCACATACACCTGACTCACTTCCAATGTTTTACACTTAACTTATCCCATTCTCACAAATTGATCTATTGTACTAACCAATATTCAAGTTGATATCATACACATACCAATAAACTATTTGGAGAAAAGACCAAATTTTTGATAAGTTAATTTTCTGTGCCTTCATTTCAAGAGTTACAATGTACCTTGTTCTGATAGAGAGCCATGACTTGTTGCAGGATCTGGAGACCCACACCCGCCTGCAGGAGACGAATGTGATCTGCCTCAGGTCTGAAGTATAGATGAGTCACCCCAACCACCACCAGATGCTTGGGATTCTCCACACTCTCCAGCACACTCACCTGCAGGACAGGAAGAGTCATTGTGTGTGTGTGTGTGTGTGTGTGTGTGTGTGTGTGTGTGTGTGTGTGTGTGTGTGTGTGTGTGTGTGTGTGTGTGTGTGTGTGTGTGTGTTTCACTGTTTGATCTGCTGCAGTCTCTGATGAGACAGCCAGACGTTACCCTACGGAACGAGCTCAGAGCTCATTATTTCCGATCTTCGGATAGGCCTGAGACCAGGCACACACCACACACCGGGACAACAAGGTCACAACTCCTAGATTTACATCCCATACCTACTCACTGCTAGTGAACAGGGCTACGTGAAGGAGACACACCCAAATATCTCCACCCGGCCGGGAATCGAACCCTGGTCCTCTGGCTTGTGAAGCCAGCGCTCTAACCACTGAGCTACCGGGCGTGTAGTAGATATAATCCTGTGTGTGTGTGTGTGTGTGTGTGTGTGTGTGTGTGTGTGTGTGTGAGAGAGAGAGAGAGAGAGAGAGAGAGAGAGAGAGAGAGAGAGAGAGAGAGAGAGAGAGAGAGAGAGAGAGAGAGAGAGAGAGAGAGAGAGAGAGAGAGAGAGAGAGAGAGAGAGAGAGAGAGAGAGAGAGAGAGAGAGAGAGAGAGAGAGAGAGAGAGAGAGAGAGAGAGAGAGAGAGAGAGGGAGAGAGAGAGAGAGAGAGAGAGAGAGAGAGAGAGAATTATGGGGAAGATGCAAAATGGAAGTCATGTTTATAATAGACAAAAGCAAAAGTAAAGTTGCAAAGAGAAAGAAAGAAAACGAGCTTAGCTGACTTCTGCAATCTCCAACTTTCAAAACAAAACTGAATATGTACAGTTTTCTCTGTCCCATAAGAAACTTTAGAATGTGGTGTCCCTGCATGACCTATTAACTTCCTGAAGGATTGGTCGTCTCTGAAAGGATGTGGGAAGATATAAGGTGGTATCATTAGCATAAGAATGGAAAGGGGAAGAAGTTTGGTTGAAAAGATCATTAATGAATAATAGAAAGAGTGGGTGACAGGACTGAACCCAAAGGAACATCACTGTTAATAGATTTTGGAAAATAACAGTGGCCATCTACCACAGCTGTGACAGAACAGTCATAAAGGAAATTTGAGATAAAGTTGCAGAGAGGATAGATACTGTAGGAGGGCAGTTTTAAAATCAATGCTTTGTGCCATGCAAACTCTATGAAAAGCTTTTGATATGTCTAAAGCAACAGTAAAAGTTTCACCGAAATCTCTAAAAGAGGATGACCAAGACTCAGTAAGGAAAGCCAGATCATCAGTAAAGCAACTTTGATGGAAGCAAGATAGAAGATTGTGAAGTGATTTCAAGTGCGTGGGCACAAGAGCAAGTCAGGTATTGCACATATAGACACAACATCCAGCTTTGGAACAAAAATGAGGATAGAGAAAGTACAGGCAACCCCCGTTTAACGAAGGTTCACACAACGAAATTTTGCTACAACAAAGATTTCATTTTACTACCATCTGCTCGTTTAATGAACACCAAACTCGCTTTAACGAAGTTTTATCCAGGTAATTTTTTTTCCAAATTTGAAAGCTCCACCATATAATGCAAGCTGACAGGCTTTTGAATACACCAAGAGCTGCTGGTATTAAGGCCTGCCTCAGGAAAAATCCTGGGACATCTATAGAATAAAGATCAAGATCAAGATCAAGCCTCTCGTGGACAATACGCGCAACACTCACTCCCCAGTCAAAACATAACAGCGTCAGCAGCAGCTTGTCTTCCCTAGCTCAACTTACCACCAAAACGCCCTGCAATTGGCCTAGTGTTCATAAGAAGACCAGGAAGTCTCTTACTCTCCAAGTGAAGGTAGATATTATTCACAGACACGAGAGGCCAGAACACTATAGCAGTGCTGGCCACTACTTTGACTCCATATTATACTGTCTCTATTTTCAAGTCAGCAGACTCTATTAAGAAGGCTGGTGAGACCGTATCTTCCTTGCAAGCTAAAAGAACCACCTGAACTCATGACTCTACAATGGATAAAATGGAAAGCCTTGTGGAAATGTGGTACATAAGTTTTGTATGCAGTACAATGATGTGCACTTTCTTTACATTCCACAGGTTGCCGGTTAGTGTCTTTCCCGTTTCATTCTTCCTCACTTCATAAAGTTAGGATCATCAACATTATAAAGTTACGTACATACATACATTAGTGTACATTATAATGACTTAAATTAAACTACCTAAATGTTTAACTTCATAATTTTTACTTTCATTAAACCTTTCACTGTACTATGATGCACTCTCGCTTTGCTTACTCTCAATGAAAGTTCAAATTACGGGTTAAACTTGTTATAATCGGTTCGCTTAACGAAGTGTTTTTTAGGAACGTAACTCCTTCGTTAAACGGGGGTTGCCTCTATTAGGGAACAGAGAAGGAACTACTGTCACTTGCCTCAAACAGCTGTGTTTCAGTGAAGAAAAGATGAGGTTTAGTAGAGGAGAGGTGGTGTTCTACAAATTGAAAATTAGACATAAGACTGCGAATGTTGCAGAAGTTAATGAATAAAAAGTTGAAGGGGATGTCAAGACATTTTGGGTTGCTACTGGGAAAGCAGTCCAACCTGACACACACACACACACACACTCCGCGCTCCGTGGAGAGCGGACTTACCTCCTTGCTCAGAGTACCATCTACCTAACACTCCACACGCTAAACAATGTGTTTGGAGTGAGAACCATCACTAGTACAAAAGGGCAACCAGAGCGAGTGAACAAGTGTTCAGAGTGAACGTAGCCTGGTGGCGTGTACAAGAGAGTGATCGGAGGTGTTGGAATCTCTGCACTCCAAACGACAGCGCAGAAACCACACAAAGGCCAACCATAAACAGCCGCCAACGCATCCCACCACATACACAGAGCTACCAGGCCTGACCGCCAGTGCACACCACCACACACCCACACACTCCCAGGAAGAGTGAAATGAAATGGATAAACCAGTAAGAAATAAGTTACCAAATTCAAAATATGCCGATGAGGCCCAGGGAGCAAAGCCAAAAGTAACCATTCAAAATATGAGTCCATCTTCAACAGGGGCAACAATGCAAGGAAGATTGGTAATGCTAGAAAAGAAATTTGAGGAGTTGGTGAAGGAATTAAAAGTTCAGAGGAGTGAGGAGGAGCAGGATAGAGAATTCCACAAGGCTTTGAAGGAAAGAGTCAAGAGACTGGAGGAAAATGAAAAACGATTGGTGGATGAGAATGCACACTTGAGAGTGGAGGTTGAAAAATATAAGAGACGGTTGGAGGAGAAAATGGAGAAAGTCGTAAAGGAGAAAGATGACTTTAAGGAAATGATCAGTGAGCGAAGTGAAAGGTTTAAAAGGGAGTGGGAACTGAAGAAAACACAATGGACTGAGTCGAGGGAAGCTGAGATGGTTGGATTACAAGAAATAATTAAAGATCAGTTGAATGAAGACAAAAAAGAAAGATGTAAGGAACTGGTTAATGTTATGAAGAATAAGGAAACATTGATAAGAAAAATAGCAGAAAAGAAGAAGAGTGTGTTAATATTTGGGATGAAAGAACAAAATATAACATATAAGCCTAAGAGAATTAAAGAAGAATTAAAAACGGTAAGAGATCTGTTTAAAAATCTAAATGATGATGGAAAAAAAAAAGACCTACAAGAAGAAGTGGAAGAGATCCATAGACTGGGTCCGTATAAGGAGAGTGAGCAGACCGATTAAAGTAGTACTGAAGTCACAACAATCTGCGGAGGACATTTTATATAGAACATCAAAATTAAGAGAGGTAGAAGGTTGTAAAGAGGTGTATGTAAGAAAAAATAGAAATGAGGAAGAGAGGAGAAGATATAAGGAATTGTTGGAAGAGGCGAGAAGGAAAAATGATGAGCGGTCTGAAGAGGAAAAAAAAAGTTTTTGGAGAGTTATAGGAGAGAGAGTCAGAAAATGGTATGTGGAAAGAAGGAATGCGGAGGAACCCCTAGAGGGAGCAGTAGGTGGACCGTAATGTATACTAATATAGATGGGATACTGTCCAGTAGATTAGAATTGCAAGACTATGTGATGGTGGAGAAGCCTGATATAGTGTGTTTGACTGAGACAAAATTACATGAAAAAACAAAGGTAAATTTGGATAATAAATTTAATATATGGAGAAAGGATAGAGAGGGTAAAGGTGGAGGAGGAGTTATGATTATGACAAAGAAGGAGGTAAATGTGGATAAGGTTTGGTATGGGAAGAACAACACAGAAGTGATAAGCATAAGGTTAAAAAGTGATGGAAAAGAATTAATAATCATGGTGACCTATGTACCTCCTAAAACAAATTCTTGGACATTAAGGGAATACGACAATATGATCAAGGATACTTTACAGAGTTTGGAAAGTGTATTAACAGGAAAAAGAAAGGTGATTCTAGTAGGAGATTTTAATTGCAAAGAAGTGAATTGGGAAAATCTAGTAAGTGGTGTTGGAGAGGAAGCATGGGGAGAGAGATTCCTTAATCTAATGATGGAAAATATGATGGAACAGAGGATGAAAGAAAATACTAGATATAGAGATGATGAACCGGCTAGACTGGATTTGGTGTTAACACGAGAAGTGTACCTATATGGGAATATACAATATAAATGTCCATTGGGGAAGAGTGATCATGTAGTTATGGAAATGCAGATGGCAATAACACAGCGAAGGAGAGATGAGACATACAGGAGTGGTAGATTGAATTATAGAAAGATGGACACAGAAAATTTGAAAAACTATTTCAGAACATTAGATTGGGAGATGTTACAAATCAGAGAAGTGCAAAAAAATATGAGATTTTATGAAATATTATAAAGAAGGAGTTATGAAATTTGTACCAAAGTATAAACCGAGAGAGGAAGGAAGAAAGGATTGGTTTAATGCAACTTGTGTTAAGGCTAAAGAAAAGAGATGTGGCTTGGAAAAGATGGAAAAAGAGCAGGAATATACTAAATAAGGAGAATTATAGAGTGGCGAGAAATGAGTATGTGAGGGTAAGGAGGAGGAAGAAAGAAAATTTGAAAAAGATATTGTAGACAAGAGTAAGGAACATCCAAAATTGTTTTACAGGTTCATAAATGGTAAACTTAAAAGAGAGAGTCCATTGAAAGATTAAAAGGAGAGCAAGGGATAGTAGATGACCCTAAGAATATAGCGGAATTGCTAAATAATAGGTTTCAACAAGTATTTACTAAAGAAACAATGTTTGTAAAGCCTCAGAATGTACAAGGAAATGTGCACATGGATGACATTAAGATACCTAAAAGGAGTTATATAAAATGTTGGAGGAACTTAAAGATGATAAAGCGATGGGACCAGATGAAGTTTCAGGAAAATTATTGAAGGAATGTAGAGAAGAATTGATAGATCCATTATATGATATTATAAGGTGCTCATTAGAAACAGGGAAGTACCAGTAGAGTGGAAAAGAGCTGAAGTGGTGCCCATTTATAAGGGAGGCAGTAAGGAAGAGCCTCTTAACTATAGACCTGTGTCTCTAACAAGTGTGGTCGGTAAGATTTGTGAGAGGGTGATAAAGAAATATTGGATACGGTTCCTGGAGGATCATAAGTTATTATCGGATCATCAATTTGGCTTTAGGAAAGGGAGGTCATGTGTAACAAATCTACTGAGCTTTTATTCAAGAGTGGTTGACAAAATACAAGAGAGAGAGGATGGATGGACTGTGTATATTTGGATTTAAAAAAGCTTTTGACAAGGTACCTCACATGAGACTGCTATGGAAATTAGAGATTTATGGAGGACTGAAGGAAAAGTGTTAAAGTGGATGGAAAACTACTTGAGATGGAGGAGATGAGAACGGTAATAAGGGATGCAAAGTCGGACTGGTTGGTGGTGGAGAGTGGAGTCCCACAAGGTTCAGTGCTGGCACCAATACTTTTCCTTGTCTATATTAATGATATGCCAGAGGAGTAAACAGTTATATTAATTTGTTTGTGGATGATGCGAAGTTGTGTAGGTGTGTGAAGAGTGAAGAAGATTGTGAAATTTTACAGGCAGATCTGGATAGGATTTGGGAGTGGAGCAAGAGGTGGGAGATGGAATTTAATCTGAGCAAAAGTCATGTAATGGAGATGGGGAAGAGTGGAAGACGGCCAAGAGGGTCATATAAGATGGGTGAAGAAGTAGTGTTGAAAAAGGTGGAAAAGGAAAAGGATTTGGGAGTGATAATACAAGACCATGGGCAGTTTGAGGCTCATATTGACAAGATGTTTGGAGAAACATATAATTTGATTAGAAATATTGGATTAGCCTTTCATTATATGGATAAAGATATGATGAAGAAATTAATTAGTACAGTAATTAGACCAAGATTGGAATATGCTGGGGTGGTTTGGTCCCCTTATAAAAAGAAGCATACAAGGAAGTTGGAGAGATTGCAGAGAATGACAACAAAAATGGTTCCAGAATTGGCAGAAATTACCTATGATGAGAGATAAAAAGAAATGAATTTGCTTACCTTGGAACAAAGAAGAGAAAGAGGGGATTTAATACAGGTTTATAAACTGTTGAACGGTTTAGTGTAATATGCAAGATGTGTGAGAGAGTAATAAAGAAACAATGGATCGAGTTCCTTGAAGACAACAAATTATCATCAAATAACCAATTTGGTTTTAGAAAAGGTCGGTCGTGTGTAACATATTCACTGAGTTTCTATTCTAGAATAATTGAAGGAGTACAAGAGAAAGAGGATGGGTTGACTGTATTTATTTGGATTTAAAAAAGGCATTTGATAAAGTGCCACATGCAAGATTATTGTGGAAGTTAGAGGAGAAGGGTGGCTTAAAGGGAAGCACATTGAGATGGATGGAAAATTATTTGAGGGGAAGAGAAATACGAATGGTAGTTAAAGATATGAAGTCCAACTGGAGAGCAGTAGAGAGCAGAGTGCCACAGGAGTCAGTATTGGCGCCAATACTTTTTCTCATATATATAAATGATATGCTAGAGGGAGTGAACAGTTACATAAATCTGTTTGCAGATGATGCAAAACTGTGCAGAGTTATAAAGCAAAAAGAGGATTGTGAAATACTGCAGGAAGACCTATATAAGATCTGGAAATGGAGTAAGAAGTGGGAGATGGAATTCAATGTGGACAAAAGCCATGTCATGGAAATGGGAAAGAGTGAAAGACAACCAGTGGGAATCTATAAGATTGGAGATGGAGTAGAACTGGAGAAAGTAAAAAAAGAAAAGGACTTGGGAGTGACGATGGAAGAAAACAATCAACCAGTAAGTCATATAGATAGAATTTTCAGAGAGACATATAATTTCCTAAGGAATATTGGATTAGCATTTCACTACATGGATAAAGAAATGATGAAGAAATTGATAAGTACTATAATAAGACCCAGATTGGAATATGCAGTTGTGTGGACCGCCATAAAAAGAAACACATAAGGAAGTTAGAGACTACAAAAAATGGCTACAAGAATGGTTCCAGAATTCGAAGGGATGACATATGAGGAGAGACTAAAGGCTATGGATCTACCAACCTTGGAACAGAGAAGGGAGAGAGAGGATCTGATACAAGTTTATAAATTGATCAACGGAATGGACAAAGTGGATAATGAGAAACTGATCCTGAGAGAAGAATATGACATTTGAAGCACAAGATCACATAGTAAAAAATCAAGGAAGGGAAGATGTCTGAGATATGTTAAAAAATATAGTTTCCCGCAATGATGTCTTGAGACGTGGAACAGTTTGAGTGAAGAAGTGGTGTCAGCAAAGAGTGTGCATAGTTTTAAAGAAAAGTTGGATAAGTGTAGATATGGATACAGGGCCACAAGAGCGTAAAGCCCAGGCCCTGTAAAACTACAACTAGGTAAATACACACACACACACACACACACAGAAGAAGATGGAAGGACAAGAGGTCATGTAAAGAAAATCAGGATGAGGCAGTACAGTGTGAAGGATATTGGAAAATACAATTTTCTAAACAGAATGGTGGAGAAATGGAATGCACTGAATAATGAAGTTGTTATAGTACATAATGTGCATAACTTCAAGGAAAAATTGGATAAATGGAGACATGGAAACAGGACACTATGAGCCCCGCTCAAACCCTGCACAATACTATTAAGTAGATACAACTAGGTAAATAAATAAAACACACACACACACACACACATTTAGTGAAGGGGGTAAGAGACCAATGAAAGTGAGAATGAGATCACGGGTGGCAATGGAAGAAATTATGACAAGGAAAGGGAAGCTGGCAAATGATACTAAATGTAAAGATATATGGATAAAATGAGTTTTGAACAAGGAAGAGAGGGAAAAAGAGAAAGTCCTAAGAAATGAAGCTAAGGAAAAAAAACAAGAAAAGGACGGAGATCAAGAAAAAGAATTTCTACTGGAGGGTTCTAGATATGAGACTAAGAATTGGTATCTATGGAAGGAGGAGGAGGTCATGGAGTAGGAAAGAAATTAAGAGTGACTTATACTAATATAGATGGGTTGCTATCCAGTGTGTTGAAGGTTAAGGATCATTTGAAAGAAAAAAAGCCAGATGTAATGTGCATTGATGAAATGAAACTAAAGGAGCAGATCCATGTTAACTTTAAAGAGGAGGGATATAATAGCTGGAGAAGAGACAGGAAGGGTAAATGGGGAGAAGGATTGCTAATAATGGTTTGTGATAATATATGTGTGGAGGATGTGCAATATGGTGATGGTATGGTGGAGGTCATGGGAGTAACAATCAACACAGAGGAATTGAAAAAAAGAAAAATCATAGTTACATATGTGGCACCTAAGACAAATATATGGGGAACTGAGGATCATAAAGATATACAAAGAGAGGTGATTAAGTGCTTAGATAATATGATAAGAAGAGATGGAAGAATACTATTAGTTGGAGACTTTAACTGTAAAAAAAATAAACTAGAGAGGGATGGAAGTAATGGATAATACTGGACAATGGAGTGAGGCAGTGTTACAGTTGACTATGGTAAATACAATGGATCAGTGGGTGGAGGAGTCAACAAGGTACAGGGGGAAAAAGAACCATCATTGCTTGACCTACTATTCACAAAGAAGCAAGAGTCCCCTCCCAGCATACAATACCTTAGTCCAATGGGAAGAAGTGATCATGTGACATTAGAGCTGGAAATACAGGAGGAGGATGGGATAAGTTACAGAGATGACTACAAAAGAGAAATTTAATTATGCAAGAGCAGATTTTGAAAAGTCAAGGAAGTTTTTTGCTGATATTGAATGGAGAAACATTATGTATGGAAGGACAATACAAGGGAAATATGAAATATTCGTACAGAAATATAACGAAGGAGTAAAGAAATACGTACCTCTTTATAAAGTTAAGAAAATATACACGCTTGGTACAATGCTAGATGCACAGAAGCTAAAAAGGCAAAAGATAAAGCTTGGAAGAAACTCATAAAACAGAGAAATGACAATAACAGACAATAATAAAGGATGCGAAAAATGAATATATTAGAGTAAGGAGAGAGGAAGAAAGAAAGATTGGGAGTGTAAAAGCAAAGATGAACCCAAGCTTTTCTTCAAATTTATAAATGGTGAGATGAAGACTGTTAGGGTTGGGTCGTTAAGGGTCGTTACACCACGCACCGGCACCACGTCCGAACCTTACACGTGGCGTCTCATAGGTTCATATGCTCCTGTACCTAGTTTAGCTCGACCCCACTGTGCGGGGCACAGGGGAGTCTCACCTGAGCCGCCTTACAGCTCAGACACCTGTCTGCCTGCTCTCGCTCTAGCTTGGCGCAGTGAGTAGGATTTGATGGCGCCGCCTGCCCGCCCACGGTTCACACCGGCCACACGGCGACACAGGGCCGGTCCTGCTCCACCCACCCTGGTTCTACCCGACAGCGCCGTCACGGCTCTGCATCGCAACGCATCAACATCAGGCAGTGAACCGGCGCCCAGGGTGCTTAACATCAGTGCGCTGGACAAATGTAGCCACGACATGTCCCGGCAGACTTCCGCACCTGGCGGCGCTCCGTAGAAGACTGGTTGAGGCTGAATGAGGTGAAGGACCAACAGGGTGTCTGCTACATTCGCCTGCTGTGCGTCCCCGCCGTCCAGAAGGCGCTGGATGCCAGGTATCCGCGAAACAAGTGGACCGCACTGTCCCCGCAGCGGCCCTGGACGTAGTGGGCAAGGAAGTCCTGAAGGAGTGCAGCCAGGCGGCGTGCTGGAGCGCGTTCTTCAACTTAACGCAAGCCCCCGGCGAACCAGTGAGGGAATACTTCACCAGGTGTTCCCAGAGGGCCATGGACTGTGCTTTGAGTGCCCTACTTGCGAGAGTGACCTCAGCGAGTACGTGTTGGTACGCAAGCTAGTTGTGGGGCTCCGTGAGCCTGCCCTCAGGCGCGATGTATTCCAGTCCTGTGGTCAGTTCGGCGATGTGGAGACACTAAGGACTTACTGCATAGCATATGAGGCAGCCCAGAGAGACGCTGCCCCAGGACCCCAGCATGAGCCAGTGGTCGCTGCAGACATCTGTACCGCCGCGACTACCACGGACGACGTCATCGCCTCAGCCCGGGCCGGCTCCCGTGTGGTAGCTGCGGTGGACACCATACCGGCGGCAAGGCCACCTGCCCGGTGCGACACCTCACCTGCCGTGCCTGTGGCAAGGTGGGGCACATCCAAAGGCTCTGCAGATCGAGAAGGAAGCCGCGGAATCAGGACGCGATGGCCAGCGCCATGATCGCAGAAGCACGTCTCTCCACCCAGCCCTGCCTGTACGTTACCGTGGCCTCCCCGGTGACATAAATCAGCAATCGGTCCTGGCTGTCGCGGACACCGGCGCCCAGGTGTGTATGGCGGGACGCCAGCTTATGCGTGAGCTCGGGGTGAGTCAGCGCGACTTGCAAGACACAGCTGTGAGCATCAAACACCTTGCTGGTGGGCGCCTGCAAGTGTTCGGAGGCAGCACGTGCACATTCAGCGTGGGCGGACGCACCACACGGGCCTACCTGTACTTTGCCGAGGGCGTGCAGCAGCTGTACTTGTCGCTGGACGTGTGTAAGGCACTGGGCCTGTTACCAGCGGACTTTCCCACTGCACGGGCAACTGTGGGTGCCCTGGCCCAGGGGGAGGACCAGCAACTACCCGCAACACCCACCCAGGCGCCTTATGCCCTCACCGAGGACAACGTGGGCCTCCTGGAGCAGTGGCTCCTGCATCACTTCGGGCGCTCAACATTCAACGTGCATCGGACGCCCCTACCTACCATGGCCGGGCCCCCTCACCACATTCACCTACGCGCCGACGCCCAGCCACTTGCCCTGCACACACCGGCGTCTGTCCCTCACCACTTCTACGATGACGTGCACAAGCAGCTGGAGGACGACGTGAGAAGGGGCATCATCGAGCCTGTCCCTGCCGGTGAACCCACGGAGTGGTGCTCCCGCATGGTGGTCGTGCCTAAGAGGGACGGGCGGCCGCGCAGAACAGTTGACTACCAGCGGCTCAACAAGGCAAGCCTGCGAGAGACTCATCACACCCGGCCGCCCTTCGATGCCATCACCACCGTCCCCAAGCACACCTATAAAACCGTAGCGGATGCCTTCTCTGGCTACCATCAAATACCTTTGGATGAGGAGAGCAAGAAGCTTACCACTTTCATCACTCCGTGGGGACGCTTCCGGTACCGACGTACGCCCATGGGCCACTGTGCAGCGCAAGATGCATTCACCAAGCGTTTCGACGACGTGATATCAGGCGTCCCTCGCAAATTGAAGTGCGTAGATGACACACTCCTCTACGACCACAATGTTGCAGACGCGTTTTGGCACACCTACCATCTCCTGCTCACATGTGCTCAGAACGGCATCACGCTCCGCCCCGACAAGTTCCGGTTCTGCAGGCGGACGGTGTCCTTTGCAGGATACCTGCTTGGGTGGGAGGACTACGCTCCGAGTCCGGATCTCCTGAGCAGTATTACGAAGTTCCAGATGCCTCCTCGTCCCTCGCTGACAGACATAAGATCCTGGTTCGGGCTCGTGAACCAGGTAGCCCCGTTCCTCGGCGTCGCCCTCTCATGGAGCCCTTCAG
This sequence comes from Portunus trituberculatus, assembly GCF_017591435.1. Taxonomy (NCBI): domain Eukaryota; kingdom Metazoa; phylum Arthropoda; class Malacostraca; order Decapoda; family Portunidae; genus Portunus; species Portunus trituberculatus. The sequence continues at coordinate 2,147,598 of NC_059284.1, forward strand.
AGAACTCCTCAAGAGGCCATCTGGCAGGACAGTGTACTGGGACAGCCAGCTGCAGGCAATATTCGAGGCAACGCAGCGCACGATCGGTCAACTAGCCGAGGAGGGACTCCAGTACTACGACGTCACTCGCCCCACCGCTGTGTTCACAGACTACAGCCGGCGCGGCATCAGCTTCGTCATCATGCAGCAGTATTGTCAGTGCGTCACGCTCGAAACTCCACTCTGCTGCCCGGGCGGCTGGAAGCTGGCTCTCTGTGGCAGTCGTCACTTAACCCCGGCAGAGCAGAATTACTCCACGCTGGAGGGCGAAGCCTTGGCTATTGTCTGGTGCCTGAAAAAGCCCGTCTGTTTCTCCTGGGCTGCCCTAACTTGACATTCATCACGGACCACCGCGCTCTCACGAAGATTTTCTATGATAAGGAACTCAAAGATATCACCAATCCACGCGTGTTAAGTCTCAAGGAAAAAACCCTCATGTACACCTTTAATGTCAAATACCTGAAGGGTGAAGCCAACCGCGCGGCTGACACGCTGTCCCGTTACCCCATGCTCCGAGGCAAGCCCGACGAGACGGATCTGGCTGAGGACGAAATGACCTGCTCGGCCGTGGCAGCTGCCACCGCCTGCGCCCTGGAGTGCGACGAAGGCGTCGTCGTGGACCTCAGTATGGTGGAGGCCGAAGCGCGCCAGGATGAGGATTACAGACTCCTCCACGCTCGCGTCGTTGCTGATGACTGGGCTCCCGCAAGGACCAGGAACCGCTCCCTCTTCGACCTTACTACCGGATGAGACGGCACCTGTCTTGCCACGGGGACGTCGTCATGTACGCCACTGATGACGGCCATCTCCGTGTGGTGATTCCCTCTGCTCTGCGCCGCTCTGTCCTGGCCAACCTTCACTCTGGCCACCAGGGCAGGGACTCTATGCTGCGCCGGGCCAGACAAGCCGTCTATTGGCCGGGAATCGACGCTGAAGTGGAGCAGAAACGGCGGCAATGCCAGACGTGCGACATCAATGCCCCTTCTGTCCCAGCAGAGCCACTCATAGCCACCCTCCTCCCTCTATCCATTTCAGGAAGCAGTGGTCGACTTCTTCCACCTGTCAGGGGTAGTGTACGCAGCGTATGCAGACCGACTAACCGGGTGGCTGGAGGTGGAGCATTTCCCCATGACCTCTACCAGCGCCCGTTTGATTCCTATCTTCCGCAGATGGTTCAGGCGATTCGGCATCCCGGAGGTCTTGTCTTGCGATGGGGCACCAACTTCGTGAGCGCCGATGTCCGGGCCTTCCTCTCCTCGTGGCGGGTGCAGCTGCGCATCTCCTCTGCTCACTTCCCGCAATCCAACGGTCGCGCTGAGGTGGCGGTCAAATCTGCCAAACGGCTGCTTCGCGGGAATACGGGACCGGGTGGATCGCTCGACTGTGACGCAGTCGCTGCGGCCATCCTTCAGTACCTCAACACGCCCCTCCAGGACACCGGCGTCTCTCCCGCTCAGCTGCTCATGGGCCGGCAGCTGCGGGACACCGTACCTGTCGCCGCGCAGCACTACCGCGTCAGCAAGCACTGGGAGCGGTTGCTACGGAGACGCGAGAGGGCCATGGCCCGCACAGGAGAGGTCATGTCCACAAGATTCGACAGGGTGACTCGTCCCTTGGACCCTATCCCCGTCGGGCATCGCGTGGGTATCCAGAACCAGCAGACGGGGAAGTGGGACCGCCTCGGTACCGTGGTCGACACGCCAGCTCCACGCCAGTACCTCATCCGCCTACACGGCAGTGGGCGGGCATCCTTCGGAACCGACGTCATCTCCGGCCTGCCTCCCGGGCGCTCCTCCGGTGGCTTCACCTGCGTGCGACTCCCACGGGGCAGACCTCGCCTGCGACGACGGGGCACCACCGCCTCCTCACCCGACACGGCCACGACGGGCGGTCCGCGCCCCTCGCTATCTCCAAGCCTCCGTCTCCTCCCCTGGTCTCCCTTAGCTTGTTGTTCTGTCAGCCCTTTCTTATATGTATTGCAGCACGCCCCTCCATTGCTCTCACTTCTTTGTTTTTTGTTTCTGCACTTACGGGGTTTGCTGCAATGGAGGGGGGGCGTTAGGGTTGGGTCGTTAAGGGTCGTTACACCACGCACCGGCACCACGTCCGAACCTTACACGTGGCGTCTCATAGGTTCATATGCTCCTGTACCTAGTTTAGCTCGACCCCACTGTGCGGGGCACAGGGGAGTCTCACCTGAGCCGCCTTACAGCTCAGACACCTGTCTGCCTGCTCTCGCTCTAGCTAATGTGTGAAATAATGAATGAAAGCTTCAAAACTGTGTTCATTGCGGAAGATTTTACATAACCAAATAGGACATTGCATTGCCAATGATTACAGGAAATTACAGTGCACAAAGAGGATATTATAAGATTATTAGATACTTTGGATGTCAGAAAAGCAATGGGGATGGATGGTGTATCAGGCTGGGTGCTAAAAAAATGTAAAGCTGTTGGATCCAATTTGAGAAATAATTACACTTTCACTAAATGAAAGGAAAGTTCCACTACAATGGAAGAGAGCCAACATATTACCGATATTTAAAGGAGGAAAGGCAACTGAGCCATTAAATTACAGACCGGTGTCACTTACAAGTGTTATGGGGAAGTTGTGTGAAATAGTTATCAAAGAAAAATGGGTTAAATATCTGGAAGAAGAACAAGTTATATTGAACAGACAATTTGGGTTCAGGACAGGATGGTCATGTGTGTTGAACTTATCAAGCTTCTACTCGAGACTAATAGAAGGACTTGAAAGCAGAGATGGATGGGTGAACACAGTATTACTGGACATAAAAAAAGGCTTTTGATAAAGTCCCTCATGGAAGACTACTTTGGAAAATAGAAAACATACGAGAACTGCGAGGAATTTTGCTAGGGATTATCTGAAGGATGAAGATGAGAACTGTGATAAGAGATACATACTCATCTTGGGGTAAAGTAACAAGTGGAGTGCCACAAGGATCAGTGTTAGCCCCCATTATGTTCCAGATTTATGTAAATGACATTCACAATGGGTAAACAGTTACACTAATTTATTTGCTTGTGATGCAAAGCTGCTAAGAGTTATCAAAACCTAGGAGCACAGTTTGCTGCTACAGAAAGATATAAACATAATCTATGAAAGGAGTAAGAAGTAATAATTGGAGTTTAATGCCAAGAAATGTCACGTAATGGAATTAGGAAAGAGCAAGAGAAGACCAGTAAAGAACTATCTGATGGAAGAGGAACAAATAATGAAGATTAAAGAGAAAAAAGATCTGGGAGTGATTATACAGGGAAATCTGAACCCCAAAAAAACACATAAGCAAGATATTTGGAATATCATATAAAATGTTGACTAATATAAGAGTGGCATTTCAATTCATGGAAAAAGATATGATGAAAAAATTATAAGAAGATTAGAATGGATACAGAAGATTGCTACAAAGATGGTGCCGGAATTAAAGGATTTACCATATGAAGAACGGCTGAGGGAAATGGGACTGCCAACCTTACAAGATAGAAGAGACTGAGGAGACCTAATAACAATGTACAAGATAGTCAAAGGCATTGAAAAGATAGACAAGGAAGATCTGGTGCTGGTGACAGAAGAAGATAGAAGCACAAGAGGACATGTAAAGATCAGGATGAGGCAGTGTGTGAAGGATATTGGAAAATACAGTTTTCCACATACAAAGGTGGAAAAGTGTAATGCATTGAATGCATTGAAGTTGTTACAGCACATAATGTGTATAACTTTAAAGAAAAAATTGGATAAATGGAGACATAGAGACAGGACACTATGAGCTCTGCTCGAATCCTGTACAATACAACTAAGTAAATACAACTAGGTAAATACACAACACAAGCCATAAGTTACCTGCAGACAAGTGAATCGATTGACAACTTTCTCCTTGAGGTCTTCAGAACACTGTATTTGTTGCCATATCTCAGCAAATAATACATTGGTCTCCAGCTCTTTACTCAGGATGAACCGCTGAGTCTCCAGTAATCTGTGAAAAACACCTATGTACTCACAGATAATCCAAGTCCTTCTACAATAAACTTCTAATATTTCTCTGTATTCTATGAATAGCTCAGTACAACCATTAAATATCAGAGGATAATTAATTCTCAGTATAGTTTATTATTAATATTATTATTATTATTATTATGTACAATGTGCCATAAGTTGAAACACTTTAATTTGGTGCACTGAGCCTGAACTCACCTTAGTTTTGTGAGGCGATAGAAGAGCGCCACGCCTTCAGTGACAGTTCCACCCTTGGCTGCATACACACCCTCAAGACTGTCCTTCCTCAATGCAACTTGCAAATCATGCACAAACACCTTCTCATCAACTTCTTGTAGACAGATCAAATCCCCATTATAACCTGTGGTATGTGGTGGGGAGTAGAATACAATCAGTGATAAGTATATACACACTCTCAGAAGAGTATCAATATAGTGCAGTGCAATGAATGTCACAGTGATCACCCTGATAGTAATGGCAGGGCTGGTAACTGGTAAGACTGTCAAACAGGACTAACCAGAAACATACATGGGAAAAGTAATGAATATAGTTAATATCTATCTCTATGGTATTAAATCACTGCTTCCCCTGCACACCATAGTGAAGAATGTGATGCCTTTGCTTTAAAGTTTAAATCTACAAGATATAATCATAAACTATCTGACATTTGGCCCTCAAAAACACCAACTTGTTATATTATTGAAGAAAATGCTTTACTTTTGTTTCTCACCTAAGATTTCTTTGACAAGGAGCTGTTTCCTATAGTCCATATCAATGGCATAGGACGGGCAAGAGGGGAAAAGGTTGGTGCGGGCAAACTCACTGTCTGCATACTGGTCAGCCAAGATGTTGTAGGAGATCACACGCAAACTGAATACGAAATTAAACAAATACACACACAGTGGGTTACATCAGGTTACATAGGTGGTTTAATTCACTCTTTTTTTTTTTTAGTGTAATTTTTTCACTATGTATGTACATAATAATTAAAAATAAAACTAGCATACTATTGTTCAGAAATAATCAGTGTCAGAGCTTAAAGTCTAAGGCAATTTCCATACTTTACAAATACCTATTTGTATTATATACTTTTTTTAAAAGTCATGACTGATGAACAAGAACAACAACTACAATTCTGCTGTGCAGAGGAACTCTAACAAACCAACAAATGCAGTCACTCAGTCATTCTCAATAATCTATTCTTATTTGAATACTTCTGAAATAGTAGCTAATAGTTCCTCATACTCATAACTTTGAAGGAATACATGAGCACTAAGTTTTCTATTCTAAGACAACTAATGTAACAAAAATAAGAGAAGCATCACTAACCAATTCTGGCCCGCCTGGTCCTTGGTGACTTGGTGGCGGCGCTCAAAGGGGCATGGACCTGGCCCAGCTGACACCAACACAGATGCCACAGCCTCCGTGTCCTCTCCACACCGCTCACCTCGTCTGGGACTCATCACTACCTGTAGTATTCAATGGTTTCTCTATATGACACTGTATAATGCACTACACATTGTAGCTCAAAATTATAGTTCTGTGTGTGTGTGTGTGTGTGTGTGTGTGTGTGTGTGTGTGTGTGTGTATTTACCTAGTTGTATTATACAGGGGTCGTAGTGTCTTGTTTCCATTTATCCAATTTTTCTTTAAAGTTATGCACATTATGTACTGTAACAACTTCATCACTCAATGCATTCCACTTTTCCACTATTCTAAGAATATTTCATACTTCTCTTGAACTGTTTTGCCTTTCATGGTTTCCTTCAAATCAACACTACCAAAAGTAACTTATTAATCCTTCAAAATTGATCTTAGCGTGATTCAGTCTTTTTTGTTTGTCTCTCAATTCAAAATTTCCTGATTCTTTAATGTAATTTCTAGAACTACATGATAACTTTTCCCATTGGGCTATGATATTTGATGGTTGGACAAGTCTCTGTGTTTTTGTGAATACCAAATCCAGCATAGATGGTTCTTGTATAATCCTTCACCCATCAGTCCAATGTGTTTACTATTACCAGTTGTAACATTTTTTCCCTCAATATTCAGCATGACTGTTTACATCAATTTCTTTACAATTTACATGTTTCCATCTTAGATCTCCCACAAGCAGAACTGTTCTGTCCTTTCTTAACATATTGTCCAGGCAATTTAGTACTTCCATTTGCATTTCTTTGTGTACATCAAACCTCCATGTATAAGTCTTCAGTGACACATATATTACTTTGATACTCCTTCTTTCCCTCCCACTGGTCCTAACTGCTATGCTTAAAACCTCCTTCAGTCCATCACTGTACTGTACCTCCTCCTTGTTTATATGCTCTCGAGCCATTATCAATATTCCTGCTCCTGCTTTTCCCTTTCTGTCTCTCCTCAAACCATTATATCCCTGCTCTTTAAAGTCTTCACATAACTTTGTTTCTGTTATACACACCATATTTGGTCCTTTTTCCAATATACAATCTCTCACTTCCAACCTTCCTTATATAAATCCATCTATGTTTGTATACATGACTCTTAATGCCTTTCTTCCCTTTCCCAAATATACCATTTCCTCAGCCTCATGTCTAGCACTCTCCAGTAGAATTTCTTCTTGTTCTCTATCCTTCTCTTGTTTATTTCCTTAGCTTCACTTCTCAGTTCTCTTTCTTTTTCCCTTTTTTCATGATTCATATCTTTCCTTATCCAAATATTGTTGTATTCTGTCTTACCAACCAGCCTTCTAGTTCTCGCTAATATTTCTTCTACCCCGTTTGTGATCTCATTTTAACTCTTAGTGGTCTTTTAGTCCCCTCATTATATTTACCAAGTCTGTATATTCTTCTACTTCTTTTTAAAGACTGTTCTTCATCTTGGACAGCTGAGGTAATTTCCTTAGCCATTTCTTTTTCCTTTTTCTCTCTAACAAATTTCTCAGGGTTCCCTTTCTCTTGTAGTCCATATATAACCATACACTTCTTTTGGTCTATTGTATCTCACTAATTCTTCATTTTCTTTGATCACTTGTATGACTGTGTCCTTCATTTTCTCTCATTTGTTGCTTAACTACTACTGCAAAATTTGCTTTTTCTTCCTCTTGTTCTGTTTTTCCAGACCATCTTCCATTCTTCCAGTTTTGCTTTGCTTATCCCCTTTCTTGCCCCCACATTAGTGTCTAGCTTTTCCTCTAGTCCTTGTAATGCCACTTCATAATTCTCACATATGCCCTTAAGGACACTGTTTTCCCTTTTTTATTTCATCCTTTTTATTTCATCCAGAGTTTTTTTCATGTCATTGTTCATTTTAACCATATTTTCTAACTTTTCACATTTCTGCCTCAGTTCCTTGTTTTCTGCAATGAGTTGACCTTGTTTTTCAAAAACTATAGTCATCATCTCCCTCAAACACCTAATTTCTTTTTCCACTGTGATTATAATCACAGTGGAAAAATTACTGTGCAATGGATAATTATCCATTGCACAGTCATTTTTTTCCTTCTTGAAGCCAGAAACTTCCCTTTCACTATTTCAACTTCCTAGCTGTCTTAGTCCCAAAGGCATTTCAATCATCTGTGTCTCCTGGATCTGGCTCCCCTGCTGTTTACATTAGCAGCAGCACCATCTATATCAGGGGTTTTCAACCTGGGGTACGCATACCCCAAGGGTCTGTCAGGGGTATGCTCTTTCCCTGTGTCATTAGGGTAAGGGGCACAGAGCTAAGGGGCCTGGCTGCCTGACGTGTACTGTACACATACTGGACAGAGGGGAGCGAGGTGTGGTTGGGAACGCATGGTCACACCAGGCAGTCACCATTCAACAGTCAGGAAGTAAGATCGACTGGTGCTGCTGTTTTTTTGGCAGGTTGGTCTCTTTGGGGCTATTTTCTTTGATGATACTATATCAATATCAGAATGCAATGTCAATTTTAATAACAATTTTTATCGCAAACTGCGTGTCGTTGAAAAGTATAAGAGTAGTTTAGTTCATTTCCTACAGTGTAGTACTGACAAATATACAATGGAATGTTTACCAATGTAAGTTCTTATTTTCCATTTTTACACAAAGTGCAGGGGGTACATTTCTGACATTAAAAATACCCAAAGGGATACGTAGGGGAAAAAAAGGTTGAAAACCCCTGATCTATATTCTCCTCCCTGTCCATACTTTTTTGGCCTCAATGTGAGCAACTTCAAAATAACCTGGGAGACAGGATTACTTTACTAGTCCTCCTCTCTCCCACACAACAGACATCAGTCTATTGTGTGGTACTTTATCAAAGGCCTTTCTCAAGTCCAGGTAGATAGCATCCACCCATCCCTCTCTATGTTGTAGTATGTCAGTCACTCTTGAATAAAAACATAATAAATTTGATACGCACGATCTTCCTTTTCTGAAACCAAACTGCCTTTCACTCAGAATGTTTTCACTTTCTAGATACTCACTCCACTTAGCTTTAATTATTTCTTCACATACCTTGCACAATATACTAGTCAACGATACTGGTCTATAATTTAGCGGTTCCATTCTACTACCATTCTTATATATAGGCACAATGTCAGCTCTTTTCCACTCTTTCGGGACTAATCCTGTTCGTATGGAGGTTTCCACAATATCAAATACTGGGTTCAACAATTGATCCTTACATTCATTTAGCAACCTCCCAGATATGCCATCAGGCCCCATTGATTTATTAATATCCAGATTGCTTATAATTTTCCTTACATCTTCCTTAGTAACCATGATGTCCTGCATTTGCTTTATTTCCGTAGGCCTTCCTCCCATAAAATGCTCCTCCTTTGTAAACACTTTGCAAAAGTTGTCGTTCAAAATTTCAGCTATATCTCCAGCATCTTCATATACTTCTTCCCCGTTTTTTACCTTTTCTATTGCCTCCCTTTTATTTAGTTTTCCATTTATGAATTTGTAAAACATTTTTGGGTCACTATCACAGTTTTCCACCACCCTCTGTTCATATTCCTTCTGTGCTGTTCTCCTTACTTCAACATATCTATTCCTTGCTGTTTTGTAGACCTCTTGATAATACATCACTGTTTTTCTTAAGTTTCTTCCATGCCTTTTCTTTGTTCTTTTTTGCTTCTTCACAATTTCTATTAAACCACTGTTTATTATTTAAAGTCCTCTTTCTGTGATATGGCACAAACTTTTTCACAGCAGAGTTATACAAATCCATAAATTTATCGTATTTCAATTGCATATCCCTTTCCTGGTATACCATGGACCAGTCAATTTCATTAAAGAACTCCCTTATATGGTTATAATTTGCCCTAGTATAATTTAATTTTTCCTCCCTGCGTTCCACAATCTTATTCGTGCTTAATTCCGTATCCAGCTCAAAGCTTAGGACATCATGATCGCTTTTCCCCAAGGGACATTCATGTTCAATTTCCTCTTTAGAGATTCCCTGGTAAATACCAAATCCAACCTTGCTGCAACATCTTGTCCCCTGCACCTTGTTGGTGATCTCACCCACTGTGTCATCAAGTTATTTGTTGCTACCTTTAACAATTCTTCTGCCCACTCACCACTTCGTAGTCTTCCCACACTATTTCTTTGCAATTAAAGTCTCCAACTATCATCACTCTCCTTTCTGATGAGTTCTTGCTTCATTCTGTCTAGAGTATTTCTCATCACCATTTGGTACTGTTCATATTCCCAAGCACTGGTTCTGGGTGGTATGTATACTGTTATAATATTAATGTCCCTCTTGCCATCTGTTATAAGCATACTTATCACTTCCTCATTTCTCTTACTATAGTTCACCTCCTTCACTATCAGATCTTCCTTAGTAAGAACCATTATACCACCACCTCCTTTATTTTTTCTATCATTTCTCCATACTTTGTAGTGTTTTACAACAAACCAGTCTAGCTTTATTTCGGGCCTTAGCTTTGTTTCCACTACACACATTATGTCCGGTTCGTTATTTCTTAGATAATCCATACATTCTAGCCTCTTAGACAGAAATCCATCTATGTTCGTGTAAGTCACTTTTATTCCATTCCTAGTCTCATTCTTCCATGTAATGCCTATTCCGTCTGTTTTATCCACCACTTCTTTATCCTCCCATTTCTCATCCTCCAAAAAACTTGGTCTTTTCCTCCTCTGTTCTTTTGTCATTCCTCTCCTTCACTTTAGTTACAAGCTCCTTCATTTTCATTTGCTCATCTTGTGACATATTTCTTCTTATGTAAATTGTTTTGGTTTCCTCAGAGTCCTTAAGTTTCCAAGCCCTCCTCAACAAGGCCTCCGCTGTCACCTGAGACTTTAATTTCAATATTAATGGTCTATTCTTGCCTTCCTCAAAAGCTCCCAATCTCACACTTTCTTCTACCTCAGCATATAGGTCCTCTTCCTCCACAGAGATCTTGTTCAGTAAAGACTTAATCCTGTCATTTTCCTTATCCCTCCTGTCCTGCCAGTTCCTGTTAGTTTCCTCCCGCAATCCTATTATGATCACACATTTTTTCTTTTCAGCAATATCTCTCACCACATACTCATTTTCCTTTAGTGCCTTTACCATTTCCCTCTGCGTAATCCCTTTATTTTCCTCTTCTTGCTTTTTTTACTATCTCCCTAAACGACCTTTGTACCTCCTGATGTTCATGGTTCACTTCTTTCATCCTAGTATCAATTAGATTAAGGCATTCCTCCTTCCTCAAGTCCCCTTCAGATATTTTCATCTCCATTTCCATGAGTTTAGCCTTCATCTCTTCACATTGTTTCCTTAGTTGTTGGTTTTCTTTCTCCATCTCTACTTTTTCCTTCAATAGCTCTTTATTCGCTAACGTTAACAAATGTTATAGATCTCTTTTTTGAACTAATCATTCTCGGCTAGAACTCTATCCAGTTTTTCTTCTATGGACAAAATATTTAGGAACTTACTTTCCTGTGCCTGGATTCTTGCATCCATATCTAGTTTCTCCAGTCCTTTTGGCGTAGTTATGAAACCTTCAAAGTTTCTGGCTTGTCTAGACGCCATTTTTGTTATTGTCAGCTGATTACGGCCAAAACAATCACCGCCCACACTCTCCTCTCAGGGATCACTCTCCATATCCCTCACTTTCAACACTAAGCGACAGTAGGACATTAACAGGACACTAACTTAGAGTTACCCAGGCCCTGTAACACTATAGGTATTTTTCCTTCTTCCCATCCGCAGCCGGAGACGAGCCGTCCTCTCTCAGCGACGGCGACGGTGCGTGTGTGTGTGTGTGTACACATGCATATATGTGTGTATGTGTTGTAATGTATATTAGATTTTCAATTATTTATTGCAAGAGTTGTATAAATGTAAATGTGGTTGTAATATGTAAGTATCATTATCCTAGCATATATTGGAATGCCGAACAATCTTAGTGTACCGGCCACGGTTCGCCTTTTACTTTCGCCCAGACTGGTACCCCGAATCTGTTGTTGCTTCAGCCTGAGAGGTGTGTTGGTGGAGAGGGTGGAGGAAGTAGACAGTCACTGGGAGAAGTCGGGCTGTGCTACACCTTAGTCCAGTTCTTTGATTGAGGAGGAGGAGACTCTTACGGTAGTGTGTTATCCTTATATTAACTTTTGTAAATAATTTCCCTTATCAACTTATTCCCTACTCACAGGTTTATCAGGAATATTTTTCATCCTCGGCCTTGTTTCTTGTTTGTTGTTCAGTCAGTAACGTATGGGAATTTCCTATTAACTATTTGGTGTTGTCACTCTCTTTCTATTATTCATTAATGACCTTCTTAACCAAACTTCTTGCCCTATCCACTCCTACGCTGATGATACCACCCTACATCTTTCCACGTTCTTTCAGAGACGTCCAACCCTTCAGGAAATTAACAGATCACGCTGGGACGCCACGGAATGCCTGACTTCCGATCTTTCTAAAATTTCCGATTGGGGCAGAGAAAATCTAGTAGTTTTCAATGCCTCAAAAACTCAATTCCTCCATTTATCAACTTGACACAACCTTCCAGACAACTATCCCCTCTTCTTCAATGACACTCAACTGTCTTCCTCTTCCACAATGAATATCCTCGGTCTGTCCTTTGCTCATAATCTTAACTGGAAACTTCACATCTAATCTCTTGCTAAAACAGCTTCTATGAAGTTAGGTGTTCTGAGGCATCTCCGCCAATTTTTCTCGCCCTCCAACAGCTTACTCTGTATAAGGGCCTTATCCGTCCCTGTATGGAGTACTCTTCGCATGTTTGGGGGGGTTCCAGTCACACAGCTTTGCTTGATAGGGTGGAATCGAAAGCTCTTCGTCTCATCAACTCCCCTCCTCTGACTAACTGTCTTCAGTCTCTTTCTCACCGAAATGTTGCATCCCTTTCTATATTTTATCGCTATTTTCATGGTAACTGTTCTACTGATCTTGCTAACTGCATGCCTCCCCTCCTCCTGCGGCCATGCTGCACAAGGCTTTTTCTTCCTCTCATCCCTATTCTGTCCAACTCTCTAATGCAAGAGTTAACCAGTACGCTCAATCATTCATCCCTTTCACTGGTAATCTCTGGAACTCCCTCCCTGCATCTGTATTTCCAAATTCCTACAACTTGTTTTCTTTTAAGAGGGAGGTATCGAGGCATTTGCTCCCCTAATTCTGGCTGACGGTTTTGGCACTTTTTGTACTTTTTGGAGAGCCAGCGTTCAAGTGGGCTTTTTTCTAACTTTCTTTTTTTTGCCCTTGGCTGGCCCTCTTCCCTACGTAAAAAAAAAAAAAAAAAAAAAAAAAACAATTGTTATTGATCAGTGTTATCGATGAGTGCTATCATTCTTATATTTTTCCTGGTGATCATGATTATTGAATTACTGTGTCAGTATCCTAGGAAACTGTGAGATTCTGTTTTGTAGGTACTATACTTGTTTAGGTTAATAATTAATTTGACAGTTTTAACATAGTGTTTGGCATCATTCCTTCTAAAATTAAGAACCTGTTGTTGCAGAGTGAGAGATATTGCCTAGATTTCATAGGGAACTTTGTTGCCCATATTCACAAGACAATTTAGAGCCATTCTAACTCTCATCACATACGTGTATGTAAATAATATAAATTGCAATTACCATTGGCAGTATTTGTAATCAACATGATTCTTAATTATATCTCGCAAACTAGAATAAATGTAGTTAGCTATGGTCTGGCAGATGTGAGGTGCTGACATGGGAAGCAGGGCTTGAGGGACTCTGAGGAACAGAGGGAGAAAGTACTGAGACCAAGATTCCAAAAGAGAAATGAAGAAAAGTGAAAGCAAGCTGAGTCCTTGAGTAGAGTTTGGGAGTGCAATTGACTGAACATGATGGTGTAAGGGCCTGATCATTCCTGTGCCTGCTTGTGTCATGACTGTACTGAGAGGTGACTTGTATACTGATGTGTAATATATAGACTTAAGGATAAGTGTTTTTTTTTCCTCTCCTAGTTGTGACTGTTCTCTACAGTGAGAGTGAATCGGTGATTCAGAGCTGCAGCTGTTGCCAGCAGCCCAAATCTCACAAAGATATGAGATGCTCTTGCCTGCTGGTGAGGCTTCATTTCAATATTATTATTAACTCTTAAATCTTAACAAGAAAGTACGGTAATGGTCCAGTATTCCTATGCCTCCTTATTTTTTCATTGTTTCCTTCCACACCTTCACAAAACCCATTGTATAGCTATGTATCATAAAAGCATAAAATGGCTGTAAAATGTCACCAACCCTCTTGATGCTACAGGTGACTCGGAATTTCTCCCAAGACAAGTTTTCTTATGTACTTCCATGCAGGACTGGTGAGAATGTGGGGTTTTGGGGCAGGTTAGATAAAAAAAATAGAAGTTTCTGGGGAATCACCAAAAAACATGGCAAATACATAACCAGAATCACTTAAAATACACCAATACAGCACATTCTGCAATCTTAATAACTACATAATCAATATATGAAAATTTCACATTATTTGTAGATACAGCTAGCCAATTGAAGTGGTTTGTATGGAGAGATGCGACTGGATTTGAATCAGTCTATGGAAGATGTCTGAACAGGCAGGGTGTTACCTAGATTATTTTCATTGTATTGCCAGATTTTATGAAGAGAAATAAGGTAACAACTTCATAGTAATTTCTTAGCACTGCTAGTTAGGTTAGCCTAGTTTGCTTAGTTTAGATTAGATAAAGTTTAATTTGTTCTGAGGAAGATGTATCAGCAGTGCTTGTTGCCTCAGTTCTAGGTTGTTAGCAAGGTTATGTTATGTTATGTTATATTAGGTAAAAGTTAGCATTAGGTAAGTTCTGGTTAAATAGATACCGGTAAGTTTGATTAGGTTGGTGTTGCCAGCAGTGGCACCGAGTATTCTCTACAGCAGTAAAAGTCCAAATTCTGGACTGTTACTTTTGTGATACTGCGATAATGAAACTATTTTCTTCTGGTACGACATTTCAGTACCTCTCAGGGGAACAAACATTTTTTTTGGGGGGTAAAGGAAGGATGGGGGAATATACAAAGTACTGATTTGTGATGGAAATGAAGTGGGAAACAGGCTTATTCGGACCAAGCTGATTCGGCCCTTTTTCTGGCTCTTTCGGACCTCGATGTCCTGGCTGATTCGGACCTCGACCTTATTGTCCTGGCTGATTCGGACCTTTTCCAGGGGGGACTTTGCATAATTCCAACACTTGTTACCGAGAGGATATTAATTGAATAAGAAAAGGTAAAATTACATTTTATTGAAAAATTACATTTAATGCATTTATTAGGAATACTCTAAGTCTTAGTCTAGGCCTACAATTTCACTTACACATAGATATATGCACACTTCTTGAGTAACTGGCCAGTTGTTATATTCTTATCATTATATTCCTTCCATACTTGTATTATACGACCTTGTATCTCCTTCACCGATTTCTCTGATACCTTTTTAATTTTCCTTCTTTACGAGTTTTATGTGATTAGGTATTTCCTTCGCCTCCAAGTATAGCAAACTTATCAATAAATAGAAGGGAAGGTTACCTTTTTTAGCACTTCTGTTTAATTTGTGATGCCATCCTTCCACGTCATTGTTTGTCCTTATGCTGCGCCCAAAAACTGACCAGTTCTCTACTGTCCACACATTACTGTTTGTAAGTGTTCGGATAATTCAAAACATGATCCGAATCAGCCAAGACTTAGGTCCGAATCCGGTCCGAATTAGCCATGGTCCGAATCAGCCACGGTCCGAATAAGCCTGCATTCAATGAAGTGGATATTCATTAACAACACATTGAAAACTACCAGGAAAAAAATTGCTTTGTTCAGAAGTAAGAGTATGATGAAAGAGTAAAAATTCATCCAGTTAGGTTAGGCTATATGAATAACTCTTCCTGGATGTATCAATGGGACAATGATGTTATAAGTAAAGTTAAGTATGACTTTGAAATGACATGGTATAAATTCACCCAGAAACCTTCATACCTTCAATAATCTTCCAATATCATCATTTTCAGTGAAACACGTGTATCCTGTTGACATTTCCACCCAATTGATCTTGTTCATCTTCGACTTGCACTCCTCCATACTACTAAACTTATTATCACTCTTGTACCACGTGAATGAACTGTCCTCATTCACTCCATTGGTCACTTCTAACTTGCTAGGATAGAGAGGAAAGCCAGCCATGATGCATTTGGGGAGCTCAAGGGCTTTCACAATTGGGGGATTCACATCTAGACTATACGATTTTTCACCAATATCCAGGAAATGATGGTCTGCCCGAGCCACGAAGCACTCATGGCAACTCATGTCCTTGCTCACACTCTCCCCTGCTTGTGTCTTTATATCAATGGGAACAACGGGGGCAGGATCTTCGTTCCTCTTCTTCTTCTTGTCTAAGACCTTCTGTATATTGCAGCTGATCCTTGCCAATACACTGCTCAGCTCCTCCTCACTGGAACGTTTCAAGTTGAACGTCCTGTCTGTATTACAACACTGATACCTGAATGACAGCCCCACCGTCATGGATTCCTCGTCGTGCGTCACCACCACCTTCCTGTCCTCCATCCTGTATAGTCTACGAAGGTGAGGAGAGTAAAAGCGTAGGTGACGGAGACGCGGTATCACGTGTGAGGTGAGGAGTGAAAGCCGCATTGTATACGTCGCTATGGTGCCGAATGCACAGCCTCTTCTCTCTTTCTCTTTCTACTCGTTATCCTTTGGCAATGTTGATTGATTGCTACATATATTATTGAATTAATAAATAAATACAATATTAAGGAATCAAGAAAACATGTTGATATGACTCTGGGGATATAAGAGGGAACAGTTTTCATAAAGGAAAACTTGATAAGAAAAGATAGGGTCAGAAGGTATTGATTGATTGATTGATACATTTATTGTTGAATTAATAAATAATTACAACAAAGGAGGAGGATGGGCCTTGCCATTCAACCCCTGGGCAAACACTTAAGGCTAAAGTATAAAAAATCTAACACTGGACAGTATACACAAGAATACAAGTATTTCAATAAATAAATCCACATATTGCACACCTTATTGCCTAAACATCCTACAGTGTTGGGGCAAACTGAGGATATTCCTTGAGTACATCCCTGAGAGTGGCTGAGTCTAGGAGATGGTCAATGAGGCTGTACAAGTCATGTTGACCTTGTGGCCTAAATTTAGCAATGAGAGGACATTCCATGATATAGTGACGCAGAGTGTGTCCCCTTGGTGCAGCACACAGCACACACCAGAAGAAGCACTGACTTCCCAAAAGTATTCGTAGCCTAATCTGAGCCTCTTTGCCACCCTGTCATGTTGTGATCCAGTGTGTCTCCCGTAGGTGTAGGCACAGCTCTGGGAGACACGTGCATAGTGAAGACCAGTGCTACTGCCCCTATGGCAACAAAGCTCCAACTGATCACTAATGCTACTTTGTACAAAGTCCTTAATGCTACTCTTAACATAACCCAGAGTGTACTCAGTGCCAGGGTCCACTGTGTCATCTTGTAGGGCACACTGAGCAAGGTGGTCTGCTTTTTCATTTAACGGGATACCCATATGAGAGGGTATCCAGATAAAATGGACAGTGGCACCGGCACCTTCTAGGGCGTGGATGAGATCAAGACATTTATTAACTAGATCACAGTCCATGGGGGAGGTGGACTGAAGGGCATACAATGCAGCCTGACTGTCAATAAAGAAATATACATTCTTATGGAGGGGCGCCACAATGTGGAGCGCCTCCAGTACAGCATACAGTTCTGCTCTAGTGGAAGACATGGGTGCAGGGAGCTGCCTGGAAACCTCAGTGTCAGTGTAGAGACTGGCAGAGATGTAGTCACGGATGAACAGCCCACATCCAGACCTGCTGCCATTGACTGACCCATCACAATAAACATGAATAGCCTGAACGTGTGGGTACTTGGACAATTTAGTCATGAACATGTCTTGCAGCACATGAGGGAGCCAGTCCCTCTTGGGCTGATGCAGAGAGTGAATATCACTGACAGGGTGAGGGTTCCAGGCGGGTTGTAGCGGTGACATAACAATGTTAATACGAGTACAAGCCATCAGCTACACCTACACTTGTCAGTACTCCCAAGATCTTCCTCAGGTATGGTGTTGTAGGAGTGCGAGGATCATGATAAGGGGGATCAGTGATCCCTTTATTAGAGAGTCGGAGCCCGTGCATAGCATCCGACTAATTTATTAAACTTATTAAAGACTAAAATGGAATCAGAACCAGATGGAATCACATGTTGATATGGCTCTGGGGATACAAGAGGGAACAGTATTCATAAAGGAAAACTTAATAAGAGAAGATAGGGTTACAAAAAAAAATAGAAGGTATTAAACTTAATTAAAAACTAAAATGGAATCAGAATCAGATGGAATCACAACAAATAAAAAAAGAGAATTAGAAAATAGTACTGTTAAAAAACTTTAGTGGACACTTTTAAACATACATTACAAACAGAAGGAACACCAGAGGGCTGGAAGGAATGCACTACAGTAATGTTACCGTAAGTTAATAAACCTAAATTTGATTAATTTCTGTCCATAGCGCTCACAAATGTTGGGTACAAATTTCTAATGGTAGAACTAAGATTGAAAATTGAAGAACAAGTGAATGGAAATGAATGAGGAAACAAGAATCAGTCCAGCTTCACAACAGATGCAAGAATAAAAAAAATAAAAAAAATAAAAAAATAAATTAATTAAATTAAATAAACACAATTTATTTTGAAATATTACATTAATTGTAATATCATGATTCTTTGCCAATGCCTTCTATAGCACCAGGAGGGATGTTATGGTGAAAGTGTTAATGGAATATACAAATAAATGAAAAAGCTATTACTGTAACAAGCTTTATATGATGGGGCAAGTCAACAGCTCCTGGCAAGGATGGCATCACCTATATGATATCTTCAATGCTCTCCTGGAGGTAAAGGTTACGACAGCCCTGTCTTGGATTTATTTAACATGCCTTTCACTGCAGGCAAGCTTCCCCACTCTTGGAAAACAGCCATTATCATCCCAATCCCCAAAGGTGATGGCACCTTTCGCCCTATTTCTCTCACCAGCTGTCTGTGCAAGATGATGGATAGGATAATATTGAACAGGCTTTTATATACAAGGTGGGCCACGTACTCTCTGGCAATGTACATGGCTTCCTAAAAGGTCACTCTACAAGACATTGTTTTGTTGAGTGTCTTATGAATAAGGATGCTACCTGCAGAGCTTTCGTTGATCTCAAGGGTGCCTTCGACAGGGCTAACAAAGATGTTATTATGGAGGAACTCATTCTCAAAGGTGTCAAAGGTAGATCATTAGGATGGATCAGGGACTATTTGTACAATAGATCAGCACATGTTTGGTTTCAAGGTGCAATTTCCTCTGAGGAAGACTTTGAGCTTGGAACACCACAGGGTGGATTCCTTAGTCCAATGCTTTTTAACGTTTTAATGGACAAAATTGCGCGCTATTCCTTTCCGCAGGGCACCCAGGTCCTCATCTATGCTGATGACATACTCTTCCAATGCCCCACACCCAGGGTTCTCCAGTTAGCTTTGTCATAACTGGCAGCGTTGTGTGTCCAAATGGGACTAGTGATTAATGAATGTAAAACAAATTTTCAAGGTAAAGGAATGGATGGATTTTAAAATAAGGCGCCGCAACGGCTAAGGTCATTTGGTGCCGCTTCAATGATAAAAAAAAAAACTATATAAAAACAGTTAAAAACAATATAGTATCTAAAAACTAAAAAAAAAAGACAATAAAACTAAATAAAATATTAAAATGCATATAATAAGAATAAAATTCAAAGCATTGGGAGAAGGCCAGCTTCTCCCAAAAAACCTAAAAACGTCATGGCCCTGGGCCAGACACTCTGGTCCAAGGACCTTTGAGATATAATAGACACCGCTATCCCTAGCGGTGTCGTAACTCAATCAAACTAGGGCACTCTACCAACAGGTGCCGCACGGTGAGCGGCACCAAGGAGTCATCACAGTAAGGTTGAGGGTCCCTGGTCAGGAGGTACTTTTGTGTAAGGTACGTGTGACCTATACGAAGTCGCGCCAATAAAGTCTGTGCACGGCGATCCCGGACATGGGTGTAAGTCCACTGAGGGAGTGTGGAAGTAGTAATCTCTCCCATTTTCGAGGTTGCGACTCCCGTTAGCCATCTCCTCTGCCATATTGCTGCAATCGCCACACGAATTGCATGAAATACATCTCGAAACGGAACAGGGGAAGGAGATGGAGCGCGACTTGCTGCCTCTTTAGCGAGGCGGTCTGCGTGTTCATTCCCTGGAACACCTACGTGACCAGGAACCCAACAGAACCCAGCACGATATCCTCGTTTGGTAAGAAGATATAGCCACTCCAGGGCTGATAAAACTAAAGGGTTAAGGGAGACAGTGCAAGAGAGAGCATTAAGAGGACTGCGACAGTCACTAAAAATTGTAAAAAACGAAACCGGGAGAGTAAAAATAATCTGTAAAGCTAGGACTATGGCAGACAGCTCCGCAGTAAAGACGGAGGATGGATAGATGGATTTTACATAAAGCGCCGCAACGGATAAGGTCATTTGGCGCCGCTTCAAAAATTAAAATGGCAGAGTAGTTATAAAAAACTATATAAAAACAGTTAAAAACAATACAATATTTAAAAACTAAAAAAGACAATAAAACGAAATAAAATATTAAAATGCAAAATAAAATAAGAATAAAATTCAAAGCTTTGGGAGAAGCCCAGCTTCTCCCAAAAACCTAAAAACGTCATGGCCCTGGGCCAGACACTCTGGTCCAAGGACCTTTGAGATATTATAGACACCGCTATCTCTACCGCGACAGCAGTAGAGGTAGCGGTGTCGTAACTAGAGCAGTCTACAAGAAGGTGCCGTACAGTGAGCGGCACCAAGCAGTCATCACAATAAGGTTGTGGGTCCCTGGTCATCAGGTACCTTTGTGTAAGGTACGTGTGACCTATGCGCAGTCGCGCCAATAAAGTCTGTGCACAGCGATCCCGGACATTGGAGTATGTCCACTGAGGGATAGTGGAGGTAGTGATCTCTCCCATTTTCGAGTTGCGACCCCCGTTAGCCATCTCTTCTGCTAAATTGCAGCAACCGCCACACGAATAGTGTGAAATACATCTCGAAACGGAACAGGGGCAGGAGATGGAGCGCGACTTGCTGCCTCTTTAGCGAGACGATCTGCGTGTTCATTCCCTGGAACCTCTACGTGACCAGGGACCCAACAGAACCCACCACGATATCCTCGTTGTGTTAGAAGATATAGCCACTCCAGGGCTGACAAAACCAAAGGGTTAAATGATATAGGGCAAGAGAGAGAAATAAGAGCACTGCGAGTCACTAAAAATTGTAAAAGACGAAACCGGTAGAGTAAAAATAATCTGTAAAGCTAGGACTATAGCAGACAGCTCCGCAGTGAAGACAGATGACACTGAAGGAAGGCTGCCACACCGATAAAAAGAGGGGAAAACCACACTAAACCCAACGCCTGCGTCGGATTTGGAACCATCAGTAAACACAGGGATATCATCAGAATGCATAAAAGAGTGTTCTAAAAACCGTGTGTGGGACAGAGTTGGCATAAAATCCTTCTTGCCATCCATGGCATGAAAGCATAATGAGGTAACAGGAAGCTGCCAATAACCAACTCGGGGGAGCCGGAAAGAGTACACAGGAGTGGGATCGATAGGTAACTCTGCCATGAGATTTGCAACTCGTAGGCCAAAAGGTTTAGGGAGACTCGGTCGAGTGACAAACGCCTGCGAGCGCGAGTCCCGCAACATTGACACACAGGGGACAGAATCAGGAAGACGGTGGGTGCGAAACCAACACCGGAGCATCGAAGACTGGCGCTGAAGGTCGAGTGGCCAGAATCCAGCATCCACTAAAAATTGTAAAAGATGAAACCGGGAGAGTAAAAATTATCTGTAAAGCTAGGACTATGGCAGACAGCTCCGCAGTAAAGACGGAGGCTACCGAAGGAAGGCTGCCAGACCGATAAAAAGAGGGGAAAACCACACTAAACTCAACGCCTGCGTCGGATTTGGAACCATCAGTAAAAAAGGGGATGTCATCAGAATGGATAAAAAAAAGTGTTCTAAAAACCGTGAGTGGGACAGAGCTGGCAGAAAATCCTTCTTCCCATCCATGGCAGGAGCATATTGAAACAACCGGAAACTGCCAAGAACTAACTCGTGGGAGCCGGAAAGAGTAGACAGGAGTGGGGTCGATGGACAAATCCATCATGAGGTTTGCCACTCGAAGACCAAAAGGTTTAGGTAAAATCGGTCGAGTGACATACGCCTGCGAACGCGAGTCCCACAGCATTGACAGACAAGGGACAGAATCGGGAAGACGGTGGGTGCGAAACCAACACCGGAGCATCGAAAACTGGCGCCGGAGGTCGAGCGGCCAGAAACCAGCATCCACTAGAAGGCTAGGTATTGGAGATGTCCGAAATGCACCTGTAGCCAAGCGGACCCCAGCATGATGCACGGGGTCAAGCGTGCGTAGTCGTGCATCCGTTGCGGATGAGTAGATCTCACAGCCGTATTCCAGCTTGGGAAGTATGAGTGTGCGGTGAAGCAGCAGCAACGTGTCCCTGTCCGCACCCCAAGAGGTGTGACTTAAAACCAGAAGAAGGGATAATGCCTGACGAAAAGACGCCTTAAGAGAACGGAAATGGGAACCCAGGTGAGACGGTTGTCAAATAAAGGCCAAGATATCGAGTCGCCTCCACGCATGAGAGGCGTCTATTGGCGAGGTATAAATCCGGGTCTGGATGGACACCACGGTTGCAACAAAATGCATGGCTACGGTCTTGAGGTGGAGAATCGAAAACCGTTCATGTTGGCCCAACTGGACACCCTATTGATCGCCAGTTGGAGCTTGCGCTCAATCAGTGACATCCTAGCAGCAGCAAATGAAATACATAAATCATCAACATATAAGGAGCTGTGAATGCCATCTGGGAGAGTATCAATAACACCATTTATGGCGACTGCGAATAATGTAACACTAAGAATACTTCCTGTGGAACCATCATTTAGAGCAGTAGCCTCAGAGAGAACACTCCCACTCGAACCTGTAAAAAACGTCTGGATAAAAAGAGGAAGGTGGCCACGAAGGCCCAAAATTAAACAAAGACTGTAAAATGCCATGACACCAAGCCGTGTCGTAGGCCTTCTCCAGGTAAAAAAACACTGTTACTTAATGGTGGTGATTAGCGAAGGCCTCACAAATGGAAGACTCTAGGGATAAAAGAGCATCAGTAGTCGATCACATCTTTCAGAAGCCGTACTGTACCGATGACAAGTACTTCCTAACACTTTACAAATGCAAGACGTCAAAGATATAGGACGGTAGATCGTAGCCTGGATATTATCTTTCCCAGGCTTCGGAAATGGGAGAACCACTGCCACGCCACAGCCCAAGAAGATGGAAAGTCACCAGTATGCCAAATCATATTATACAGATTTAATAAAAAGTTAAAAGCATGGTCAGACATGTGACGCAAAAAGGCATAAGGAATGTCGTCTGGACCAGGAGAAGAGTCATGACACTGAGACAAAGCAGTCCGCAACTCGGAGGCAGAGAAAGGGACATTATAAGACTCTCCTCCAGCGGAAGAAAAATTTAAGCCGAGAGATTCCATTCTCTGGCGGTGACGTGCGCTCGGGGCTGCAGGATGCCTCCGGGAAACACTGGCAAAGTGCTCCGCGAAGAGATCGGCGACAGTCCTAGGGTCTGCCACCGTTCGCCCAGCAGACAACAAAATTGGTGGGGGAGGAGCAGAATACTTCCCAGCAATTCGGCGGACTTTGCTAAAGACATCCGTAAGAGGGGTGTGGGCATTAATGGAAGACACATAAGCTTTCCAAGAGGCTCTTTGTGCCTCTTTCAAAACGCGGCGGGCCCGAGCTCGGCAGCGCCGAAAAGCTTCCAGGCACTGCGGGTCCCCACGATGTCGCCGGAGACGAGAGAAAGCCGCCAGTTTCTCTTGCACAGCTTTAGTGCATGCTGCGTTCCACCAAGAAACGGGACGCTTAGTAAAGCGACCTGACGTCCTAGGGATTGTCTGAAGCGCTACTGAAATTAAAAAAATCGGTATCAACAGCCTCAGCACATGTAGAAAAGTCAACCAGCGGATGGATAAAAGAGCTAAGGTCTGTGAATTGAGGCCAATCTGCCTTGTCTAAAACCCAGCGTGGGGGCCGGGATTGTGGCTCAGAGTTCACAGATTGTAATAAAATCGGAAAGTGGTCACTACCGTGTAAATCCGGCAGGACCCGCCAATTAAAATCAAGGAAAGAATTAGATGTACACAGAGAAAGATCGATAGCTGTAAAAGTCCCAGTAGGACTGTGGAAATGTGTAACATCCCCAGAATTTAAAACCTCCAATCCCTCATCCTCAATAAAAGAACCGATTAAAACCCCACGAGGATTACTAGCACCTTAATCCCACAATGGGTGACGGCCGTTAAAATCTCCCAACAATAGAAAAGGTGGAGTTAGCTGATGCACCAGGCCGTCAAACTCACCCCTGGAGACAGGAAGCCGAGGAGGAGATATAAACTGCAAATGTGTAGGATCGTCCCATAAAACCTTAACAGCAACCACCTGAAGGTGAGAGTTAAGTTGTAAAGGGACAACAGGTATATCCTGACGGACTAGAGTAGCTGTACCACCGTGGTGGTCCTGGTCAGGGAAAGGAGTGCTAAAAAAGGCACGATAGCCAGGAGGACTAGAATAAGTACTATCACCAAGCATAGTCTCTTGCAGAGCTTCACAGGCTGGAGAGAACTCCGACAGTAGAGCTCGGAGTTCCTCCCACGAGGCGCGAAGGCCTCTATAGTTCCACTGTAGAAGCTTGAAGATGACTATTTGGGTGCAGTGGACGGGCGAGCCTTTTGAGGCTGCCCGTGACTGACCTGACTAGAAATAATGAAACGACGAGAAGACATCGGGAGTTGTGATGTGCCGGGTCGTTGGACCGCTGCCTTTCGGTCTGCCGGTGAGTGATGCGAACCATTATCACTCCTACCGGTCCTCGGAGGACGAGGGTCAGGCTGGACTCCACTTTTCGACACAGCGGGTCCACGAGGGACGGCTGTGACAATATCATTGGACGTCTCCATGCTAAGACCGTCCTCATCACAAGAAGCTCGATCTGAGACGGAGGGCGTCACAGAAGGCTGGACAGAAACTACCATTGCAGAGCGGTCCCTAGAGGACTCACGATCATGTGCACCGGCAGAAACCTTAGATTGCTTAGACTGAGCAAAATCTATCGACTCCGCAGAGCCACGGTGCAGTTTGGTCATGCCCTTCAAAGGCTTAAGCGATACAGGAGGCAAATGGACATCCACTATATGGGTTAGTTTGGTTAAATCCGTATTATTCTCGTCGCTTCTTGCAGGTGATTCAACTGAGTCGTCGGGGGGGGATTTAAAATTAGGCGCCGCAACGGCGGAGGTCATATGGCGCCGCTAAAAATCCTAATGGAAAACAAAAAAGTTTAAAGAAAATGATAAAATGACTAAAAGCAGGTAAAACAATAAAATTTAAAGTAACTTACAAGATTAAATAAAACATTAAAATATATAATAAAATAAAACTCACAGGTTTGGGAGAAGGCCAGCTTCTCCCAAAAACTTAAAATCGTCATGGCCCTGGGCCAGGTACTCTGGTCCAAGGACCTTTAAGATATAATAGACAGTCAAACTGGGGCACTCCACTAGTAGGTGCCGCACCGTAAGCGGCACCAAGCAGTCATCACAGTAAGGCTGAGGGTCCCTGGTCAGGAGGTACTTTTGTGTAAGGTACGTGTGACCTATACGAAGTCGCGCCAATAAAGTCTGTGCACGGCGATCCCGGACATCGGTGTAAGTCCACTGAGGGAGTGTGGAAGTAGTAATCTCTCCCATTTTCAAGGTTGCGACCCCTGTTAGCCATCTTTTCTGCCAAAGTGCTGCAATCGCCACACGGATTGCATGAAATATATCTCGAAACGGAACAGGGGAAGGAGACGGAGCGCGACTTGTTGCCTCTTTAGCGAGGCTCGGTCTGCGTGTTCATTCCCTGGAACACCAACATGACCAGGGACCCAACAGAACCCAACACGATATCCTCGTTGGGTAAGAAGATATAGCCACTCCAGGGCTGATAAAATCAAAGGGTTAAGGGAGACAGTGCAAAAGAGAGCAGTAAGAGCACTGCGACAGTCACTAAAAATTGTAAAAGACGAAACCGGGTCGTCGGACAAAAGGGCAAACCTATTGGCCAAATGAACAGGACCACCCGCCCCAACAGAGCGAGAGGTAGCAGGAGTTGTCTTTGGACCAGCAGACTCAGCTAAAGAGCGAGCGGTCAATGAAGCATAGGATGTCGCACCAGTACCATCCTTCTGGCGGTACAGGAGTTCACGGCGGGCACTACCAAGGCTAATGAATTGGCTGTTAGCAAGCTGTAAAATATCCTACTCCAGGCAATATCAGGGGCATTGCCTGGAACGTACCTGGTGAGCATCACGGCAATGGAAACAGTAAGCAGTAGCATTGCAATGCTCCTCAGAGTGTGAATCTAGTGCCGAGCAATTACCACATCGAGAAGCTTCCTTACAGGAGCCTTTGCCGTGACCTTATCCATAGCAAGAGAAACACTGAAGAGGGCGAGAAACAAAGCGCCTCATCCTAAGGTTGATAGGACCGATATGAACACGGTCTGGGAGGGTGGAACCAAAGAAGGTGAGAAGGACCATGTTGGTAGAATTCTTCATCTTTGTCACCTTCTGGACTGAGTTAGGACACATACCCAGTATTTCCTCTTCAGGAAATTCGTAAAGATCCTGACTGTACACTCAACCTTTACTGTAATTAAAGATGGGATGTGCCTTAATAGTCTCAAACATGCTGTCAGAAGGACATGGTAGATGTTGCAACATCCTTGCTTACGTGATATCTTTCGCTCGCACTAGCACCCCCTTACCATATTTCTTGAGGTTTCCCTCAGGAATCGTGCCGATCTCTTTAGACAAGTACCGGGAGGCATGGATAAAATTCCCGTACCTATTTCTGTAGTATGCCACAAACCAACGTGGAGGCGGGATCTGGCGGACTTCAAGAACTGAACCCTCTGAATGGTGGTCAAAAAGATTTGGGATGTAGTCTGTTTCACTGTCCGAAATATTGCGAGAGTGAAGTTCTTTTTTGAAGCCAGAGCCGGCAAAGGGAAGAGATGCTACATGTTCATAAGCCAGACGGGCTTCGTCACATGAAAGAAAAGTCACATAGCAGCGGTTAGATGGAAAATCCTTATCATGAACAAGTCTAATGCGAAGAACCGTGCCATACACCTTGAGAAGGGAGTGCAAAGCGTGATAAGAAAAAGATGGATTAACATTTACCATCAAAAGGGAGTCACATGCAGCAGAAATGCGTCCCTCAGAAGAACTCCCAGAACAGGAGACTGCTGTGGGGGGCTCATGTGAAGAATCCTCCTTCCCACTCAGACCTGAAGATGACGTCTCGCGGGGCTAGGTCAGCCACCTCACGAGAACCTGAGTTTTTTGTGTTTAACCATATGTAGAAAGTTACACAAAAACTGGCTCCAGGGGCAAGGGAAACCACCTACTGGGACTACAATGGGAGGGATGGATGGATGGATTTTAGCTTTGTGGCGCCGCAACATCAAAAGGTCATTTAGTGCCGCAAAAAAAACTTTTTTTACAGAATAGTTAAAAAAAAGACTAACTAAAAGCAGTTAAAAGCAATACAACAGCCCATAAATTCCTGTGAAAAGCCCACATGGTATAAATAAAAAAAAAAAAAAACCTAAAAATACAGTAAAACTAAATACAAAAAATAAAATTTACAGTTTTGGGAGAAGGCCAGCTTCTCTCAAAAACCGAAAAACATCATGGCCCTGGGCCAGGCACTCTGGTCCAAGGACCTTTAAGAAATAATAGACACCGCTATGTCGCGGTAGAGGTAGCGGTGTCTTAAATCAGTCAAACTGGGGCATTCTACTAGTATGTGCCGCACCGTGAACGGCACCAGGCAGTCATCACAGTAAGGTTGAGGGTCCCTGGTCAACAGGAACTTATTTGTAAGGTACGTGTGACCTATACGCAGTCGCGCCAATAAAGTCTGTGCACGGCGATCCCGGACATGGGTGTATGTCCACTGAGGGATAGAGGAAGTAGTCTCTCCCATTTTCGAGGTTGCGACCCCCGTTAGCCATCTCCTCTGCCAAATTGCTGCAACTGCCTCACGAATTACATGAAATACATCTCGAAACGGAACAGGGGCAGGAGATGGAGCGCGACTTGCTGCCTCTTTAGCGAGGCGGTCTGCGTGTTCATTCCCTGGAACACCAACGTGACCAGGGACCCAACAGAACCCAACACGATATCCTCTTCTGGTAAGAAGGTATAGCCACTCAGGGCTGATAAAACCAAAGGGTTAAGGAGATAGTGGAAGAGAGCAGTAAGAGCACTGCGACAGTCACTAAAATTGTAAAAGACGAAACCGGGAGAGTAAAAATTATCTGTAAAGCTAGGACTATGGCAGACAGCTCCGCAGTGAAGACGGATGCCACTGAAGGAAGGCTGCCACACCGATAAAAGAGGGAAAACACACTAAATCCAACGCCTGCGTCGGATTTGGAACCATCAGTAAAACAGGGATATCATCAGAATGATAAAAAGTGTTCTAAAACCGTGTGTGGGACAGAGCTGGCAGAAAATCCTTCTTGCCATCCATGGCAGGGCATAATGAGATAACAGGAAGCTGCCAATAACCAACTCGTGGGAGACGGAAAGAGTACACAGGAGTGGGGTCGATAGATAAATCCGCCATGAGATTTGCACTCGAGGCCAAAAGGTTTAGGGAGACTCGGTCGAGTGACATACGCCTGCGAACGCGAGTCCCGCAATATTGACAGACAAGGGACAGAATCAGGAAGACGGTGGGTGCGAAACCAACACCGGAGCATCGAAGACTGGCGCCGGAGGTCGAGCGGCCAGAAACCAGCATCCACTAGAAGGCTAGGTATTGGAGATGTCCGAAATGCACCTGTAGCCAAGCGGACCCCAGCATGATGCACGGGTCAAGCGTGCGTAGTCGTGCATCCGTTGCGGATGAGTAGATCTCACAGCCGTATTCCAGCTTTGGAAGTATAAGTGTACGGTGAAGTAAGCAGCAACGTGTCCCTGTCCGCACCCCAAGAGGTGTGACTTAAAACCCGAAGAAGGGATAGTGCCGTCCTGCAAGACGCTTTAAGAGAACGGAAATGGGAACCCAGGTGAGACGGTTGTCAAACAAAAGGCCAAGATATCGAGTCGCCTCCACACATGAGATGCGTCTATTGGCTAAATATAAATCGGGTCTGGATGGACACCACGATTGCGACAAAATGCATAGACACGGTCTTTGAGGTGGAGAATCGAAAACCGTTCATGTTGGCCCAACTGGACACACGATTGATTGCCAGTTGGAGCTTTCGCTCAATCAGTGACATCCTAGCAGCAGCAAAGAGATGCACAAGTCGTCCACATATAAAGAGCTGTGAATGCCATCCGGTAGAGTATCTATAACACCATTTATTGCAACTGCGAATAGCGTAACACTAAGAATACTTCCTGTGGGACACCGTCATTTAAAGCAGTAGCATCGGAGAACACTCCCACACGAACCCGTAAAAGACGTCTGGATAAAAACTGCTGGATAAAAATAGGAAGGTGGCCACGAGACCAAAATTAAACAAAGACGTAAAATGCCATGACACCAAGCTGTGTCGTAGGCCTTCTCCAGGTCAAAAATACAGTAACTTGATGGTGGTGATTAGCGAAGGCCTCACAAATGGAAGACTCTAGGGATAAAGAGCATCAGTAGTAGACCTCATCTTTCGGAAGCCGTACTGTACCGATGACAAGTACTTCCCCTCTCCAAGTACCACATGAGTCTTACATTTACCATCTTTTCTAACACTTTACAAATACAGGACGTCAAAGATATAGGACGGTAAGTTCGTAGCCTGGAGATTATCTTTCCCAGGCTTCGGAAATGGGAGAACCACTGCCACAGCCCAAGAAGATGGAAAGTCACCGGTATGCCAAATCATATTATAAAGATTTAATAAAAGTTAAAAGCACTGTCAGACATGTGGCGCAAGAAGGCATAAGGAATATCATCTGGGCCAGGAGAAGAGTCATGACACTGGGACAAAGCAGTCCGCAACTCGGAGGCAGAGAAGGGACATTATAAGACTCCCTTCCTGTGGAAGAAAAATTTATGCCGAGAGATTCCATTCTCTGGCGGTGACGTGCGCCCGGGGCTGCAGGATGCCTCCGGGAAACACTGGCAAAGTGCTCCGCGAAGAGGTCGGCGACAGTCCTAGGGTCTGCCACCGTTCGCCCAGCAGACAAAAAAACTGGTGGGGGAGGAGCAGAATACTTCCCAGCAATTCGGCGGACTTTGTTAAAGACATCCGTAAGAGGGTGCGGGCGTTAATGGAAGAGACATAAGCTTTCCAAGAGGCTCTTTGTGCCTCTTTCAAAACGCGGCGGGCTCGAGCTCGGCAGCGCCGAAAAGCTTCCAGGCACTGCGGGTCCCCACGATGTCGCCGGAGACGAGAGAAAGCTGCCCGTTTCTCTTTCACCGCTGCAGTGCATGCTGCGTTCCACCAAGGAACGGGACGCTTAGTAAAGCGACCTGACGTCCTAGGGATTGTCTGAAGCGCTACTGAAATAAAAATCGGTAAAATAATCAACAGCCTCAGCACAAGTAGAAAAGTCAGCCAACGGACGGATAAAAGAGCTAAGGTCTGTGAATCGAGGCCAATCTGCCTTGTCTAAAACCCAGCGTGGGGGCCGGGACTGTGGCTCAGAGTTCACAGATTCCAATAAAATCGGAAAGTGGTCACTACCGTGTAAATCCGGTAGGACCCGCCAATTAAAATCAAGGAAAGAATTAGATGTACAAAGAAAGATCGATAGCTGTAAAAGTCCCAGTAGGACTGTGGAAATGTGTAACATCCCAGAATTTAAAATCTCCAATCCCTCATCCTCAATAAAAGAACCGATTAAAACCCCACGAGGATTACTAGCACCTTCATCCCACAATGGGTGACGGCCGTTAAAATCTCCCAACAAGAGAAAAGGCGGAGTCAGCTGACGCACCAGGCCGTCAAGCTCACCCCTGGAGACAGGAAGCCGAGGAGGAGATATAAACTGCAAATAGTGTAGGATCGTCCCATAAAACCTTAACAGCAACCACCTGAAGGGAGAGTTGAGTTGCAAGGGACAACAGGTATATCCTGACGGACTAGAATAGCTGTGCCACCGTGGTGGCCCTGGTCAGGAAAGGAGTGCTAAAAAGGCACGATAGCCAGGAGGACTAGAATAAGTACTATCACCTAGCATAGTCTCTTGTAGAGCTACACAGGCTGGAGAGAACTCCGACAATAAAGCTCGGAGTTCCCCACGAGGCGCGAAGGCCTCTACAGTTCCACTGTAGAAGCTTGAAGATGACTATTTAGGTGCAGTGGACGGGCGAGCCTTTTGAAGGCTGCCCGTGACTCACCTGACTAGAAATAATCAACCGACGAGAAGACACCGGGAGTTGAGATGTGCCGGGTCGTTGGACCGCAGCCTTTCGGCCTACCGGTGAGTGATGCGAACCATCATCACTCCTACCGGTCATCGGAGGACGAGGGTCAGGCTGGACTGATACAGTGGGTCCACGAGGGACGGCTGTGACAATATCATCGGACGTCTCCATGCTAAGACCGTCCTCATCACAAGAAGCCCGATCTGAGACGGAGGGCGTCACAGAAGGCTGGACAGAAACTACTGGAGCTACCATTGCAGAGCAGTCCCTAGAGGACTCACGATTATGTGCACCGGGAGAAACCTTAGACTGCTTAGGCTGAGCTAAATCTAACGACTCCGCAGAGCCGCGGTGCCGTTTGGTCATGCCCTTCAAAGGCTTAGGCGATACAGGAGGCAAATGGACATCCACTATATGGGTTAGTTTGGTCAAGTCCGTATTATTCTCGTCGCTTCTTGCAGGTGACTCAACTGAGTCATCAGTCATAAGGGCAAACCTATTGGCCTTTGGACCACCCGCCCCAACAGAGCGAGAGGTAGCAGAAGGAGTTGTCTTTGGACCGGCAGACTCAACTGAAGAGCGTGCGGCCAATGAAGCATAGGATGTCGCACCAGTACCGTCCTTCTGGCGGTACAGGAGTTCACGGCGGGCGCTACCGAGGCTGATGAATTGAGTGTTAGCAAGCTGTAGAATGTCCTGCTCCAGGCGATACCTAGGGCATTGCCTGGAACGTACCTGGTGAGCATCATGGCAATGGAAACAATAAGCTGCAGCATTGCAATGCTCCTCAGAATGTGAGTCTAGTGCAGAGCAATTACCATATCGAGAAGCTTCCTTACACGAGCTTTTTCCGTGACCGTACCCATAACATGAGAAACATTGAATAGGACGAGAAACAAAACGCCTCACCCTAAGATTAATAGGTCCGATATTAACACGGTCAGGAGGGTGGAACCAAAAAGGTGAGAAGTACCATGTTGGAGGAGTTCCTCGTCTTAGTCCCCTTTTTGGACTGAGTTAGGACACATAGCCAGTATTTTATTCTCAGGAAATTCATAGAGATCCTGACTGTACACACAACCTTTACTGTAATTAAAGGTGGGATGTGCCTTAATAGTCTCAAACATGCTGTCAGAAGGGCATGGGAGATGTTGCAACATCCTTGCCTGCGTGATATCTTTGCTCGCACGAGCACCCCTTCCGTATTTCTTGAGGTTTCCCTCAGGAATCGTGCCGATCTCTTTGGACAAGTACCGGGAGGCATGGATGAAATTCCGCGCCCATTTCTGTAGTACGCCACAAACCAACGTGGAGGCGGGATCTGGCGGACTTCAGGAACTGAATTCTCTGAATGGTTGTCAAAAGATTTGGGATGTAGTCCGTGTCACTGTCCGAAATATTGCGAGAGTGGAGAAGTTCTGTCTTAAAGCCAGAGCCAGCAAGGGCAGAGATGCTACATGTTCATAAGCCAAACGGGCTTCATCACATGACAGAAACGTTACATAGCAGCGGTTAGAAGGAAAGTCCTTATCATAAACAAGTCGAATGCGAAGAACCGTGCCATACACCTTGAGAAGTGAGTGCAAGGCGTGATAAGAAAATGATGGGTTAACATTTACCATCACAAGGGAGTCATATGCAGCAGAAATACGTCCTCAGAAGAACTCCCAGAACAGGAGACTGCTGTGGGAGGCTCTTGTGGAGGGGAATCCTCCTTCCCACTCAGACCTGAAGATGACGTCTCGTGGGCCAGGTCAGCCACCTCACGAGAACCCAGTTTTTATGTTTCACCATATAAAGTTACACAAAAATTGGCTCCAGGGGCAAGGGAAACCACCTACTGGGATTACAATGGGAAGGAGCGCTGGCTGCCGTGGACGGGGTACTTCGTCCCCATGCGGACTAGTCGTTTTAAAAAGGCCCACATGATACGAATGTTTGTCCACGACAGAGCTGAGACCCCCCTCCCAAAGCATCCCAGCCTGGACACCCAACTATCCAGCACAGGACGGCCCCTATTGGGCGATCCCTTTAGCGGGTGGCTATGCTGGTCCACTGGCAGCCTACGTAGGAACCATTTAGTCTGGCCCCTCACTGGCGACCTTACTAGCATGGGTAGCCCTCTCCCCCCTCGAAAGGGCAGAGCAGGGGCCTAAGCCCCCTCTAGCCTAGCTCGCCAGGTCACAGGGGCACGCAAGCCCCACCACCACGACAAGGCGGTTCCCATTTTGGGGGGCAAGCTAAAGGGAAGGTCTCTTGGCTGCCCACTGTAAATAATGTTCCCATCCCTAGAGTTCACATACACAAGTACCTGGGTGTTCAGATGAGCTTCAGGAAGTCTCCTCAAGCTGTCCACTATGTTCGAGACCTCTGTTTGCACAGCTAGCACCACTTCAGCTGCTAGCAAACAGGGGCCTGGTTGCTGGCATTCCAGTCCTAAGAATGTTCTATATATCTGTCATAAGATCCCTTATTGATTATGCCGCCCCTGTTTTAATACAGTTTAGTGCCACCAAACTCCGTCCCCCTGGAGCTTGTTCAAAATGAAGCCATGCGGATAATCTTTACATGCCCCAGGACTGCACGGATTGAGGTCCTCAGAGCTGAATTGCACCTGCCGAGTATTATGTGTAGGGTACAGGAAATTACTTGTCGCACAGTTAGCCTGTATCATGATCCTCGCACTCCTACAACCCTATACCTCAGGAAGATCTTGGGAGTATTGACAAGTTTAGGTGTAGCCGAGGCTTGTATTAACGTTGTTATGTCACCGCTACAACCCGCCTGGAACCCTCATTGTGTCAGTGTTGATATTCACTCTCTGCATCAGCTCAAGAGGGAATGGCTCCCTCATGTGCTGCAAGACATGTTCATGACTAAATTGTCTAAGTACCCACACGTTCAGGCTATTCATATTTATTGTGATGGGTGAGTCAATGGCAGCAGGTCTGGATGTGGGCTTTTCATCCGTGACTACATCTCTGCCAATCTCTACACTGACACTGAGGTTTCCAGGCGGCTCCCTGCACCCATGTCTTCCATTAGAGCAGAACTGTATGCTGTACTGGAGGCACTCCATATTGTGGCACCTCTCCATAAGAATGTATATTTTTTTATTGACAGTCAGGCTGCATTGTATGCCCTTCAATCTACCTCCCCCATGGACTGTGATCTAGTTAATAAGTAAGGGTCTTGATCTCATCCACGCCCTAGAAGGTGCTGGTGCCACGGTCCATTACACCTGGATACCATCTCATGTGGATATCCAGCTAAATAAAAAAGCAGACCGCCTTGTTCATCTACAAGATGACACAGTGGACCCTGGCACTGAGCACACTCTTGGTTATGTTAATTAAGAGTAGCATTAAGGACTTTGTACATAGTAGCATTAGTGATCAGTTGGAGCTTTGTTGCCATAGGGGCAGTAGCACTAGTCTTCACTATGCACGTGTCTCCCAGAGCTGTGCTTACACCTACGGGAGACACACTGCATCACATGACAGGGTGGCAATGAGGCTCAGATTAGGCTACAAATACTTTTGGGAAGTCAGTGCTTCTCCTGGTGTGTGCTGTGTGCTGCACCACTCTGCATCACTATATCATGGAATGTCCTCTCATTGCTAAATTTAGGCCACAAGGTCAACATGATTTGTATAGCCTCATTGACCATCTCCTAGACTCAACCACTCTCAGGGATATACTCAGGGAATATCTTCAGTTTGCTCCCAGACTGTAGGATGTTTAGGCAATAAGGTGTGCAATATTTGTATTTACTTATTGGAGTACTTGTACCTATTCTTGTTATGTATACTGTCTAGTGTTATATTTTTAATACTTTTACCTTAAATCTTTGCCCGGGGGGTGGGTGGCAAGGTCCATCCTCCTCCTTTGTTGTATTTATTTATTAATGCAACAATAAATGTATTAATCGATCAATCAATCAACATACTCAAGTAAAACTAAGGGAGCTTGAGGAATTTAAATACCAACAAGTAGTGGGATAAGGCAGGGATGTAAGGGCTCAACAACTTTGTTTGAATTAGTGATTTATAGAATTATGAAAGAGTTAGAGGTGTTAGATAAAGGATATAAGGATTATTTCTTTTTTTTAATATTATATCACTCTTCTTTGGTGATGACGGTATGTTGCTGACAGATAATATTGAGAATGCAGGACAAGTAATTAAGCACATTAATAGAACTGGGTAAAATTATGGGGTGAAAATTAACACAAAGAAAAGCAGTATAATTAGTATATTTAATGTGAGTGTTGTAGTCAATGTTCTGTTGGAACGGAGCAGTCTCGAAGTTGAAGTGTCGTGCGTTCAGGAACTCTCACGTTGTTTCTCAGTGGTGTTAACATAAACACAGCTTGGTATATCACTATTTTAAGAGTACAATTATTTACACTACACTAGATAGTCTGTACAAACTCGGTCCACGGCTCCCTGGCAAGCGCCCCAGGAGCATAACGGCCAACTCGTGCGATCGCCAGACTCCAACTCTGTCCATCTTCATCAGCAAAAGCCAAAAACTCACTGACACAAGTGACCGCCTAATACATTTAAGAACAGTTAAAAATGCATTGGTTACAATAGTTAAGGTATTGCTCAATTATAAATGAAAGAAACAAAATATATGTTAGTATTAAATGTATGTCTGTACTGTTATGATTACTTATACATAATCCAGCAACCAGAGATTCCCACACTGAACCTGTGGGAACGAGCACTGACTTCAGCATGATCTCCTTGGAAGTGCGTGCAAAGGAAAGAAAAGGAATGTGCACTTATAGGAACTTATCGCTAACATTAAGCCCGCTTCTCATGGCTGTGTATAAACAAACAAGGAAAAAAAATATTATATACAGTTCATGCCCTGACAGGAGAGAGAAACCTAATGAGATCTTTGATAATATATTTATTGATAAAATGATATGGGCTGAACTATTAATTATAAAAGAAATAGGTTTAAAGAGCAGGAGAAAATAATTGAAAAGGGAACACGAATGGCAAACTTAACATACTTGGTAGTAGTAAAAACTGTGCGCGTTTGATGATAAGTAAAGTTTATTGAAAATGTATCGTTATAGTAGTTACACCATATGGTTCAAGCATAAGACTTTCATAAGAAGGAGAGACAAAAAAAAAAAAACTGCGGAGAATAGAGAACAGTGTGAATAGGAAAATATTTGGTGTATTTAGCTATACACAAGAAGTGCCGCTAATGGGAGAAATGGGCTTAGGTCATGGAGGTTAGATATAAGAAGGTGGCACGCGCTTATCCTGCCGTACTAAATAAAAGTGAAGCCAGCGGTCAGAGCTTATGAAGTGGTGAGCGGAGCTTATGATCGGCAACTTATACCCAAAACATTGGTCATTGCTATGTTAACCAATAGGAAATTGTCACTTTCTTTTCCATACTAAACGAAAACTAAGGAAAAATTCATGGTTTGATTATGTAAACCACGTTATA
Organism: Portunus trituberculatus; assembly: GCF_017591435.1. Classification (NCBI taxonomy): domain Eukaryota; kingdom Metazoa; phylum Arthropoda; class Malacostraca; order Decapoda; family Portunidae; genus Portunus; species Portunus trituberculatus. The sequence goes on from NC_059284.1 coordinate 2,184,212, forward strand.
ATTTCCTAAATATGTCATGTAGACCAATTATTAATTCTGTTAATACCAAATAGCAACAATACTGAAAGAAATACACCAGGCGTTTTTAGAAGAAATTATGATAAAAGATTGCTTTTTGTCGTTTATTACATGGCAAGGAACAAACAGTGAAGTAAAATTTCACTGATAGATGCTTTCCCAATGCACAGAGACATGAAATTATGCACCATTCTAAATAAAAGCTGTAGAGAGAGAGAGAGAGAGAGAGAGAGAGAGAGAGAGAGAGAGAGAATCTATGTTAAGTAATTGCTATACACTCCCAAGAAAAATAAACCTTCAGGCCAACTCTCATCTGGTAAACAGTTTATTTATCCTTTACCTATACACACATTTCAAACCTTTATTAACAACTCTACCTTGGATGATTCTGGGCTTGTTCCTTCCTCTCCTTCTCTCTCTGACTATTTCATATCTACAATTAGTTTTTCGTAATGATATTTTTCATGCCCTCTCTGGCCTTAACCCTCGGAATGCTTATGGACCTGATGGGGTCCCTCCTATTGTGCTTAGAAATTGTGCTTTCGTGCTTGCACCTTGCCTAGCCAAACTCTTTCAACTATGTCTATCGACTTCTACCTTTCCTCCTTGCTGGAAATTTGTTCAGCCTGTTTCTAAAAAGAGTGACCGCTCTAATCCCTCAAAATACTGTCCTATAACTCTAATCTCTTGCTTGTCTAAAGTTTTTGAATCGATCCTCAATAGGAAGATTTTTGAATATCTGTCATTTCACAGTCTTTTATTCAATCACCAGTATGGCTTCCGTCAAGGCGTTCCATACTGAATCTTGGTCATCCTCTTTTAGAGGTTACGGTGAAACTTTTACTGTCGCGTTAGATATATCAAAAACTATTGATAGACTCTGGCACAAAACTTTGATTTGAAAACTGTCCTACGGTTTCTATGCTTCTCTCAGCAACTTTATCACAAGTGACTTGAAAATCGAGAAGAAATGAAATACGTAAGAAAGAAGATAATAAGAATGAAGAGATGAAGATGGAAGTAAGAAGGAGAAGAATAAATGAAGAAAAGATGAGAGACACGAAAGCAGGTACCAGGATTATAAGACGCTATCACTACTCTGATGGATAAGAAGTCCCGTGACCACCGAGGAGAACAACAAGAGGCGGTGAGTTATTAGGAGACAAACAGAGCCGTAGACGGACAATAGATTACAAGGAAGCTTCCAGAACCTTCTCTCCATGTCTGGTGATATGGTGACGTCAGAGATCGCCAGAAGCAAATGATATGGACAAGGCGGATTGCGACAAGCTATGGGGAAGGCCTTGTACCTGATATAAGATGACATTATATTTGAAATAAACATTGTAGAACCGGAAGTTGTTGGGAGGACGAGAAGTCAAGTAACGCGTGTATATTACTAGGTGTTAAGAGAGAGAGAGAGAGAGAGAGAGAGAGAGAGAGAGAGAGAGAGAGAGAGTCAAGAGGGCGAGAGATGACAGCGAGATAGAGCTGTCAGAACAAAGAAGGGTCAAAATGGGCGCACCGCCTATCTCAAGTGTAGCCAGACAGTTGTGACGCAGTCACAGAAAATGTTGAAGTCATATTTGGACAAGGAAAACTGATTATGTGTAGGTTATGTAGGGTGGTGTTTTATTGGAAGGTTAATTGTAGGGTGTGTTAGGATGTATCTTATCTTTGAGTCTAAATTGCGTGATTTGAGTTGAATAACGTGAATACTGCGAAGAAATCTGGAACATTTGAAGAAGTTTGAGTGAAGAGAGAGTTGTTATTATCAATGAGATTGTTTGTGTGTTTAATGAATTTCAGTTCAAGATATAATGTGACAGAATCTGAGGTGTTTGAAGGTAGACTTTGAGTGAAGAGTGAAGAAATTTTCGTGGTTTTCTTTCGTGGTTTTTTGCTGTTGTCGTAGAGGTCGTAAGGTGTAAATGTCTGTAAATAATATAATTAAGTAAAGTTTATAAAAAACTCAAAGCCGTTCCCTTGACCCACAAAAGCAGTCTTGAAGATTAGGGACGCAACAAGATCGTCCTTGCAGACACGACATAAACGAAAGATGAGGAGCGTAAATGGAGCGTTCCCATGTAATGTTTTTGGGTGGAAGGAGAATAGGGGTAACAGCAGACCAATAATGCGCTGGCTTCACTTTTGTGACTTCATGCCGCCTTCCCTTATTCAACTTCATTGGCAAAGGTAGTATGAAGGGTAGGATAATGAAAGACCAATTGAAATATACGCAGCATATTTTGAGAAGGGAAAACACCAGAATGGTGAAAAAAAGTGAATGACGAAATGAGAACAAAAAAGAAAGGAATAGGCGACTTGTGAAACTGCCTCTGTCGCCAGATGGCATCACGTGTCTCAGCGCTACAGAGCAAATTTCTCTGAAAAAATAACTTAATTACCATAAATGCTCTGCGTTCTTTCTTGGAAAACTATTAATACATATCAATACAGAAACTGTTACTGCTTGTGTAAAAAATGTAGTCGATATGTATCTTTATCTAAACAAAACGAAAATAATGACGATATATAGTAGTTGAGAACTCAAGTAAAAATAATTGTCCTTATATGAAAGTAATGCATATTTAAGCAGGAAAAGGCATGGAAGAAAAAAGATTCTGCTTGCATTTCTGCGTGTCCTGAGTAACTGCATTGGGTGTGTCCGTGTCTCTTTGAAAAAAAAAAAAAAAAAAATCGTGAGAAATAGTTTGAGGGGCGTGGTTTAAGAGTACAACACTGAATCCAGGATGGTACAATGCACATTATTTACTAAGCTGAAGATTTCTTCCAGTTGTTAAAGGCTGCGACGATCTTGTATGATCCTACGAGCCCGAGAGAGATGCCTGCGGTGTTCTCACAAGTGTTGCAGTTGCTTTGGCAGTGGAGGTGAGCGGTGAATCTTGTGTGACCATGGGGAAGGTGTTTTCCCGCCGACGGCGTCAACAAAGTGACTAGTGTCACGTCCTGACATTAGGACGTTTTGCTGTGAGTTGCTAAGTGACATTCAGTTTCTTGGCATTTTTTTTTTCAAAGAGACACGGACACACCCATTGCAGTTACTCAGGACACGCAGAAATGCAAGCAGAATTTTTTTTCTTCCATGCCTTTTCCTGCTTAAATTTACATTACTTTCATATAAGGACAATTATTTTTACTTGAGTTCTCAACTATTATATATCGTCATTATTTTCGTTTTGTTTAGATAAAGATACATATCGACTACATTTTTTATACAAGCAGTAACAGTTTCTGTATTGATATGTATTTATAGTTTTCCAAGAAAGAACGCAGAGCATTTATGGTAATTAAGTTATTTTTTCAGAGAAATTTGCTCTGTGGCGCTGAGACACGTGATGCTATCTGACAACACAGTTTCACAAGTCGCCTATAGGATATCAACTTTGCTGAAGAATAGGAGGCTAGTAGGAATAAGGGGAGTGAATACAAGTAATGATGAAATAAGCGAGAAAGTGAAAAGTGGGATACCGAAAAATGGATAAGTGAAATGCAAGAGAACTCAAGGTTAAGTTTGTATAGAAAATGGACAAAGGAAATTAGGGGAGACAAGATCTATAAGACAATAATGACTTCATATGTTTCAGTGCAGAACGTACAATGTCAATCTGAGAGATATGAAGAGATTTACTAACCACCCAACAACTTGAGTAATATGTGACTATAGATAGGAGAATCTATTACTGCATTTCATACTATACTTCAAGTATACAGCAAAGAAAAGCAAAATATCTTATTGTTCTAACGCCCTTATCCTCAAGATGAAGAGAAAATTATTGGATAACTTCTTTTTGAAAGAAATTAAAGTAAGCAGCATAAAACAATATTATATAAGTTCTGGCAGCTCAGAGAGTATAAGAAAAAAATAAGTGTATAAATAGCATATGTAAAAACAATGAAAAGGCCAATACCATCAGACCTTTCTTTAAAAGACCAAGTCAGGAAGTGCCTATCTTGAAGCACAACTTCCTATATCTGCCTAACTACCAATATACCTAGTAGTAGTAGTAGTAGTGGTAGATACCATAGTAGCAACAGTAGCTATCGTCGTATTAGTAAAGGCAGTATTAGTAGCAGTAGATACCGCTGCAGCAGCAGTGGTTGCAGCAGCAAGTAGTAGTAGTAGTAGTAGTAGTAGTAGTAGTAGTAGTAGTGGTGGTGGTGGTGGTGGTGGATACCGTAATAGCAGCAGCGGTTGCAGCAGCAGCAGCAGCAGCAGTAGTAGTAGTAGTAGTAGTAGTAGTAGTAGTAGTGGTGATGGTGGTGGTTGTGGTGGTGGTGGTGGTAGGTACCGTACCTTAGCAGCAACACACATACCTGAAGGTATTTCGTCCTCTTTGTCATTCTGTCTACTTTCAGTATACAAATCATTATCTAGCTGTGATAATTGTATGTGACATTATGACAATAAAATATTATTATTAAAGAATAAAAGCAAGTATACAAGTTTATTACCTTATTATGAAATTTGTTTATACTGACTATATTATGAGTAAAAGCTACTAACTTAAATCTTTATTATTTTTATTAACTGTAATTAAATACATGTATAAGATGCTTAACATAGATAAAGATTTGTGAATATTGATACTAATGAGAAATATACAGAGTATTTAAGGAGAGAGAGAGAGAGAGAGAGAGAGAGAGAGAGAGAGAGAGAGAGAGAGAGAGAGAGAGAGAGAGAGAGATAGTACATAAATATTTCTAGCTATTAATACTTATTATTGCAGTAATAGTGCTATGTGTTACTGAGATCATTATTTAACACAAACTGTTTAAGTTTGTGTTTGAATGTAGCAATGCTGCAGTTATGTGGTACATGTCTTGCAATATTATTCCATATTATTGCACCTTTATATCTAAATGTTTTCTGCATCATGGCTGTCCTACATAATGGTACATGAATTTTCTGACAATGTCTTGTTATATGGGAGTGAACGTGATGGTTGCTGAGAAACATATCATTGAATATTGGGGGCAAACACCTGTTGCTGTATCTATACATTAGCTTACTGACAGCAAATTTATAAATTTTTATGGAGAGGCAGTACTTGTAGTGAAAGGAATAGTGGTGCAGTATGATCCCTGTGATTTACAGATGTAGTAATCCTGATAGCTTTTTCTGCATTTTGAATAAAGAATCAATATGGCATCTGCTTGCACTACCCCATACCCCTATTCCATATAGTAGGTAAGGATATATAAAGCTATTATATATTGCAATGATGGTTGACCTACACAAAAATTTCCTAGCTTTGACTAACATTCCAATTCCTTTGGCAATTTTGGTTTTAGTTACTCTGACATGCTCAGACTATGATAAAG
>NC_059284.1:2192075-2199575 GCF_017591435.1 Portunus trituberculatus
TGCATTGATGTACAGGGGTTCAGATATTTTTGAAGCAATTGAATGCAAATCCTCTGGTCTATCACAAATCATATCCTCTTAAGTTTGAGAGAATTTTATTTCTTTTCATCAATGCCAGATTTAACAAGGTAAACAGAAATGATCTTTATCAATATTGTCAAATCTAACAGACGTACGCAACAAAATATCAGATTCCCAGATGCTGTCTTAACAAAGATTCTTACAGTTCTTTTTAGACTTGTGCCAATCTAGAAATTCTTAAATCTTTGTATTCATGTGCTAAGAACTCTCAAGCCTAAGTATAAAATGGTGATATAACAAAACAATTTATTCTTGCATTTCTCAATTTCCAGTTGATAGTGCAATTCTTTCACATTTTTCATTATGAAATACCAAAAAAAAAAAAAAAATCACTCGTTTTGCAAGAATATGATTGCATAGATTTGTTAATATGTATAAGCAACTTCTATTGAGCGCAAGGCGAGTATATTTTGCCTCAGTGATTACATCCTTGGATCCCGCTGCCCAGCTTCTACCTAATAAATAGTTTCTCATTTCCTACTTTTTTTTTTTTCTTTAGTACAAAAATAATGATGACCTAAGGCCGAAAGGTCCAATACAGAAAAATCACCCGGACCGAGCTACCTTCCTCATACAGTCAGTATTATGAGGAAAAATGTAGCTTGAAGGGCATCATTCACTGGTGGCTCGTGTCTGAGATTAGTGGGGGAGTGCTCCAGAAAAAAAAAAAAAGATACAGGCTATGAGTAGAATGTCAAGCAGCACGGAGACTAGAAAAACAAGTGAAGGGAGGAAAGACCGTGGCAAAGCCCACTCCATCATGCTAGTAAAACTTTCCATTCAATAAGATATTTTTTAACCAAAGTTGAACTTTGTTTATATTTAATGGTTTTTCTATGTAATCCTAACATTTTCAACAACATCGTATCAAGTAATAGAAAAAAATGAAACTAGATTATTGTCCCAAGCTCTTTTCTGCTGTCTTCCGCTGCTGTGCGATCTCCTTCTCTTTAATTTATTCGATCCAAAAACATTATTTAAGGGCAGACTTTTTATTTTCTTCATACACAAATTTTGCGTGCATATGAAGGATTAAGTCAAGTATTTTTTTCTTTTGTGCCAAGGCTTTTACATCCATGATCTTTACTCAATATATGGTTATATTTAGCGAATGTTTCGTCAACTAATAATATTATTCAATGGTGAATAATAAAGAAAAAGGATATTAAAAAAAGGTCTCAGTTTTCGTCTTATGTTCTTCAGAAAGTGGGTGTTTTTAAAAGATACGGACCTGAATTCTAAACCTTATACCACATTAGATAATATGGTACACAGTGTTTAATTTAAACACAACAAATGCAAACAGAAAAAAAGAAACACTTCCTTACACTATCATACCAGGATCGACGACTCTGCACTGACCTAGCGACAGACTACAGTGCACCATTTTCCCATCTGTGCAGATGGCCGGTTTCTCACTTCAGTCGCCCAAGGTATCATAACGCTCCAAGGTTGAACGCACGCCGAGCCTGCAGGAAAACGACCTCCTCATCCCATACGGTCGGACAATCCTGACTTTCCCAAAAACTTAAATTGCCAGCCTTCACCTCGGTCGCCTGCTGGTCACCCAGCCAGTCTTCCCCATTACGGAACGAGCTCAGAGCTCATAGACCGATCTTCGGGTATGACTGAGACCACAACACACAACACACACCGGGAAAGCGAGGCCACAACCCCTCGAGTTACATCCCGTACCTATTTACTGCTAGGTGAACAGGGGCCACACATTAAGAGGCCCGCGCCGGACGGCCATCCCTGCTCTAAGAGCGGTGAGGTGAATATCTGTACTTACATTTGTTACCACGAATTAAATAGGCATTGATGTTGGCGGACAGCGGTTGGCTGTTTCATAATGTCAAAATTTTACTTAGGAATGATCTATTAATTATGTACTCTGGTAAAAATAAATCAGCAGTAAAACATTCCTCGTGAAGTAAATAGTCCATAGCATGGACTATTATGGCCTGGGTATATTTGACATCTTAACCTTAATTACAGCCGTAGGTGTCTAATTATAAAGGCAACATTAATGGTGGAAATGTTAATGAGAGTTAGATAGGTAATTCTGATATTTGCAATAACGATAATGGAAAAAAATTTAGTAGTGTTGATTCTTTTAAATGTCAGTTTTGTGCCCCTTGGTATTACTGCTATGTTCTTTATTATCCGTTGTTATTATTATTATTATTATTATTATTATTATTATTATTATTATTATTATTATTATCATTTCCATTATCATCAATATTGTTATTATTATTATTATTATCATTATTATTATTGTTATTATTTGACATACTATTATTATTGATATTATTAATATTATTATTATTGTTATTATTATTACTATTATTATTATTTGAGATACTATTATTATTGAGATACTTTCATTATTATTATTATTATTATTATTATTATTATTATCATTAGTATTAGAGAGAGAGAGAGAGAGAGAGAGAGAGAGAGAGAGAGAATTCGATAAATATGCTTGAAAGTACAGTAAGCCCCAGCACTTGACGAATCTCAGTTTGGCGAAATTCACTTTTGGCGGTAGGATGGCCATGGACCACAGAGTGTACACTTGGCGATTTGAATTCAAACTTGGCGGTCTCTTGGCGCCCGCACGGCGAACCACGCGGCTCCCCGGTGACGTCAGACCTCTTTCTAAACGTATCATAACTCAGTGACAGTCCTCTTTAGCCATTTTGTTTGTGTTACCCTCTGTTCTGCTAGCGTGGGAACGAATTCTGCCAATTTATCGCCCCCCAAAAAAAAAAAAAAAAAAAAAAAACATGGCCTCTACTAGCACAACAGATAGTACCGGTGTGGATAAGGACAATGGTGGTAGAGACAAGGACGAAAGTGGGAGAGGAAAACGGGTGAAAAAACGGTAGTTACAACCTTTATATCATGTTTTATTAGCTTTATTTATTGTTTAATGATCTGTTTTGTACATGTTCTAATATGTGAAGGCAAAAGGTTGTATTTCAGCTAGAAAGATGGTATTGTAGTGGTACAAAGAGGGACTTTGGCAATGACCAAAGACTGATTGAGGCATTTCTTAGCCAGTTTATATGGTATAAAGAACTCTTGCTTGGCGAAATTCACATTTGGCGGAAGTTTCGCCAGACTAATTAATTCGCCAAGTGCGGGCGCTTACTGTAAAGATATAAAGATATTATGAGAGAGAGAGAGAGAGAGAGAGAGAGAGAGAGAGAGTCTGGTAGGCAGGCGCACGGTCCAGCTATACAAAGTCTTCCATCTGGTTGGCTTATTTTGGGCTCGGCCGCGCATATACGTCAAATGAGCCCCAGTCAACGTTCTCTGTTGCTCATGTGCTTGAATTTGAATTTTCTTTCAGCCCTCCCTCACCGCCCATTTTTTGTGGATGCGTGAGCTTACCATTCTGCCCTGTTAGTACCTATTATGGGGCCTAGAAAACTAATTAATAAGGCCCAAATCTCAGTTACTTGTGCCTTTGTGAGGGAGAATAAGTCAAATCAAGAAATTGCCGCAGACCCAGTAGTAACTGCTACGATCCATGCTACACAACACACACACCAAAACACCCAGGTTCTTTGATGGTATGGGATTGTTTTTCTTACTATGGTCTTGGAAAATTAGTGTTTTTGCCTAAGAATGCTCGTATGAACCAAAATAACTACTTTGAGCTAATTCTTTTTTTTTTTTTTATATATAGGGAGAGAGCCAGGCAAGGGCAAAAAATAAAAGAAAATATAAAAAAAAAGGATCACTTGAGTGCTGGCTCTCTAAAAAGTGGTAAAGCGTCAACCAAAATTAGAGAGCAAATGCCTCGATACCTCCCTCTTAAAAAAAGACAAGTTGTAGGAAGTCGGAAATACAGATGCAGGGAGGGAGTTCCAGAGTTTACCAGAGAAAGGGATAAATGATTGAGAGTACTGGTTAACTCTTGCATTACAGAGTTGGACAGAATAGAGATGAGAGGAAGAAGATAACTTTGTTGAGCAAAGCCGCAGGAGGAGCGGAGGCATGCAGTTAGGAAGATCAGTAGAGCAGTTAGCATGAAAATAGCGATAAAAGATAGAAAGAGATGCAACATTTCGGCGGTGAAAAAGAGGCTGAAGAGGAGTCAGAGGAGGGGAGTTGAGGAGACGAAAAGCTTTGATTCCACCCTATCTAGTAAAACTGTGTGACTGGAACCCCCAAACATGCGAAGAGTACTCCATACAGGGCGGATAAGGCCCTTGTACAGAGTTAGCAGTTGGAGGGCTGAGGAAAACTGGCGGAGATGCCTCAGAACACCTAACTTAATAGAAGCTGTTTTAGCAAGAGATGAGATGTGAAGTTTCCAGTTAAGATTGTGAGCAAAGGACAGACCGAGGATATTCATTGTGCAAGAGGGAGACAGTTGAGTGTCATTGAAGAAGAGGGTATAGTTGTCTGGAAGGTTGTGTCGAGTTGATAGATGAAGGAATTGAGGCATTGAAAACTACTATATTTTCTCTGCCCCAATCGGAAATCTTAGAAAGATCAAAAGTCAGGCATTCTGTGGCGTCCCTGCGTGATCTGTTGACTTCCTGAAGGGTTGGTCGTTTCTGAAAGAACGTGGAAAGATGTAGGGTGGTATCATTAGCATAGGAGTGGATAGGGCAAGAAGTTTGCTTAAGGTCATTAATGAATAACAAAAAGAGAGTGGGTGACAGGACAGAAACCTGAGGAACACTAATATTGATAGATTTAGGAGAAGAACAGTGGGCGTCTACCACACCTGCAATAGAACGGTCACAAAGGAAACTTGAGACAAAGTTGCAGAGAGAAGGATAGAAGCCGTAGGAGGGCAGTTTTGAAATCAACGCTTTATGCCAGACTCTATCAAAAGCTTTTGAAATGTCTAACGGTACAGCAAAAGTTTCAACAAAATCTCTAAAAGAGGATGACCAAGACTCAGTAAGGAAAGCCAGAAGATCACCAGTAGAGCGACCTTAACGGAAGCCATACTGGCTTTGGGGGATCCTGTGGAAGGATTGGACAAATAAGACAAGATACAGTAATGATATTGTGATCAGAGGAGCCCAACGGAGATGAAAGGGATACAGCATAAGCAGAAGGATTAGAGGTGAGGAAGAGATCAAGAATGTTGGGCGTGTCTCAAAGACGGTCAGGAATACGGGTAGGGTGATGCACCAGTTGCTCTAGGTTATGGAGGATAGCAAAGTTGAAGGCTAATTCACCAGGATGGTCAGTGAAGGGAGATGAAAGCCAAAGCTGGTGGTGAACATTGAAATCTCCAAGGATGGAAATCTCCGCAAAAGGGTAGAGGGAGAGAATGTACTCCACTTTGGAAGTTAAGTAGTCGAAGAATTTACTTTAGTCAAAAGAGTTAGGGAGAGATAAACAGCACAGATGAATTTAGTATGAGAGTGACTGTTAAGTCGAAGCCAGATGGTGGAAAACTCGGAAGATTCAAGAGCGTGGGCACGAGAACAAGTTAAGTCGTTGCGTACATAGACGCAACATCCAGCTTTGGATTGAAAATGAGAATAGAGAAAGTAGGAGGGGACAGAGAAGGGGCTACTGTCAGTTGCCTCAGACAGCTGTGTTTCGGTGAGGAAAAGAAGATGAGATTTAGTTGAGGAGAGGTGGTGTTCTACAGATTGAAAATTAGATCTAAGACCACGAATGTTGCAGAAGTTAATGTAGAAAAAAAGTTGAGGGAGATGTCAAGGCATTTGAGGTCATTAACATGATGAGTTAAATGAGTGTATGGAAAAGTGCAATATAGATATCGTTTTGTCTTTCTTTTGTATTATGGCAGCAACACACAGCACAACTATTGGGCATTATAAAGAGAAAATGAAAATAGGTATCAAGATGGCGAGGTCAGATTATGGCTTGGCGCACGGTTGCTTGGGCGCGTGTGACACGGACTGAGGTCAGGGTCAGACTGGCTAGCTGGGCCCCTGCATCACACCGACCTGGGGCCCACATGAGTGACCGTGACCGTGGATGCGCGGATGGAAGACCTTGTATATCTAGACCGTGGGCAGGCGGCTCGTGCGACACGGCAGTCAGTTCACCCTGCTACACTGCTCGCTATCTCCGGCATGCACATTTAGTAAAGCCAAACGACAAACACTGCTTTGCCGGAACTGTGAATCTCAATTTTAAATAAGGACTTTTGCATTTTATTTTTTTCACAAACTAGGGGATGGCTACTGACAAACTCAAAGATTATGTAATGTAGTACAAGTAAAAAAGAAAGAATTAAAGAAAACAGACTTTATACTGAATATACTGAATGCCATCAATAATACAGATTGGAAATAGGGGGTGTTGCAGTTCCGCAGTTCCTATATACGAACAGCCACTAGCTTCATTGCTTCACAGATTAAAACGTAAAGGAGAAATAACAAAAACAGGACCCAAAATATTAATTGTTGAAGTGAAGAGCTGCATTCACTAATGAATAAATAACAATGTCCAGTGCATCACTATTTCCTGTGGACTCTCCAAACTCTCTCTCTGGCTCCGGCGTTTTACAACGTGGATTGGCATATCAAAAGTGTGGTGGATAATCATTGCAAGCGTGGCTATATTTTTATCAAATTTACCGCTGAATTTGGTGTCAATTGCACCTTTTTCCACACATTTGAAATTCAGATTGCGTAGCAGCTCTTAAATAATCGTTCACCTCTCGTTAGCCAGACGTTATCATGTTGCTCCCATTTACCACGAGAATAATGGAATATAATGCTCATTAAATAATCCATATATGTTGTATAGTTGATAAAAGAACTTTGTAGAGCTTTTGAAAAAACCTATCAACGAAGATTTGTTGTAAATTAAATGATACCACACTAAATTCTGGATTATTTCCAAGGATAAAATCTTCACCTTTGGTCGTAGTAGTTGAAATCATAACTTAGAGCGTGATGTACTCCTTCACAAGTTTTAGGCAATATATGATACACAGGATACACTTTGCGTCTCCAAGTATAATGATTCTGTTACAGATCTTGGATCACACTATTCTAAAGCAATATTAGAAAACGTATGCAGCTATGTTCTAATGAGTTTATATCTTGTGAGTTTATATCGTTTGTGCTCGTATTTGCGTCTTTCAAGTTTTCTTTCATCCATACCATGGTTATGTTCCAAAAGTACTGAGACAGTGGCAGTCATTGTGTTGTCCCTTTCAAGTCTACCTTAACATTTTTTGTTGATAACCTACGTCTCCAAGAAATATCCATCAGTGTACTGTCCACTTTGTATATATATATATATATATATATATATATATATATATATATATATATATATATATATATATATATATATATATATATATATATATATATATATATTCATCGAGCATCAAACAATTTTAGCCTCTGCTGGTCCGGGAAATCGTAAATTCCACAGGGGAAAATTATGACA
>NC_059284.1:2204575-2219575 GCF_017591435.1 Portunus trituberculatus
GTTCTGTATTAAGCTTTTATGAAAGGAAGGAGGTCCCTACACTGCAGAAGATACAAGAAGAATTGAAGGAAAATATATCATTCAATGGATGTATTGAGTCACTACGGAAGATTCTGAAGAGAATTGGATTCACATATGGAAAGGTGGATGGGCGAAAATTCCTTATGGAAAGAAATGACATTGCAAATGCTCGAACGCAATTCTTACGGGAAAGGCGCCGACACAAACATCCTGCCAAGAAAATCGTATACCTGGATGAGACTTGGGTTAACCAGAATTACACCGTAGGGATATGCTGGACAGACACTGCATCGCAACAAGCAACAGGGATACAGGCACCAACAGGAAAAGGAAATCGACTGATTATTCTCCATGCAGGAACAAAAGATGGTTTTGTTGAAAATGCAGAATTAGTTTTTCAAGCTAAGAACGATGGAGACTACCAACATCAGATGAATTCTGCTGTATTTGAAGAATGGTTCAAAAACCAGTTGCTGCCAAACATCGCACCCAACTCCGTAATCGTTATGGACAATGCCCCTTACTATTCTGTGAAGATAGAAAAACCGCCAACATCGTCCTGGAGAAAAGCCGATATAAAGGACTGGCTCGTGAACAAGGGTGCTCAGCCCAGTGATGAATTATTGAAAAGGGAGCTCTATGCAATGTCAAAGACATACTTCACTGGCAATAAGTATCGCATTGATACAATTGCAGAGGAGGCAGGGCATGAAGTTGTCAGATTACCGGCCTACCACTGCTTTTACAACCCTATTGAACTCATCTGGGGCCAAGTGAAATCATATGTTGCCCAGAGGAACACATTCAAATTGGCAGAGCTGAAACCTCTTCTTAAGAGGCCATGAGTCACGTCACACCACAAAACTGGATGCAAGCAGTGCGGCATGCTGAGCAGCTTCAAGATGAGGACGCCAGACAAGATATAGCAGTCGATAACTTTGTGGATTCCTTCATCATCACCCTTTCGGAGAGCTCAGATGAGGAATTTTCTGAATTTTCTGATTAAATATCAGACAGAGGATTAGGCCTACAGGGGAAACCTCTATATAAAAAAAAAAAAACGCACCTTGACTTATACCTCAAGGGTGGCGTGGAAAATAAGTCGAAAGCAGAATAAGTATGTTATATTATTTAGAAAGTTTTTGGGAGCACCCTTTTCTACAAAATTATGGAGAGAGAGAGAGAGAGAGAGAGAGAGAGAGAGAGAGAGAGAGATGGGGGGGGGGGTTAAAATAAGGCGCCGCAACATCAGCGGTCATTTGGCGCCGCTACGAAATGTTAAAAAGACATCGTAAATAAAAAAAAAACTAACCAAAAGCAATAAAAACTACAAAACTAAAAACAAAGTAAAATTCTGAAATTAAAATTAACTAAAATACAGTATACAATATAAGTAATAAAACATTAAAATAAATAATATAATCAAATAAAATTCACAGCTTTGGGAGAAGGCCAGTTTCTCCCAAAAAACGAAAAACATCATGGCCCTGGGCCAGGCACTCTGGTCCAAGGACCTTTTGATATATAATAGACACCGCTATCTCCACTGCGACAGCGGTAGAGGTAGCGGTGTCGTAACTCTATCAAACTAGGGAATTCTACCAATAAGTGCCGCACGGTAAGCGGCAACAGGCAGTCATCACAGTAAGGTTGAGGGTCCCTGGTCAACAGGTACCTCTGTGTCAGGTACGTGTGACCTATACGCAGTCGAGCCAATAAAGTCTGTAAACGTCGATCCCGAACATGGGTGTATGTCCAGTGAGGGATAGAGGAAGTAGTGATCTCTCCCATTTTCGAGGTTGCGACCCCCATTAGCCATCTCCTCTGCCAGATTGCTGCAAACGAATTGACATCTCGAAACGGAACAGGGCAGGAGATGGAGCGCGACTTGCTGCCTCTTTAGCGAGGCGATCTGCGTGTTCATTCCTGGAACACCAACGTGACCAGGGACCCAACAGAACCCAACACGATATCCTCGTTGTGTAAGAAGGTATAGCCACTCCAGGGCTGATAAAACCAAAGGGTTAAAGGATATAGTGCAAAGAGAGAAGTAAGAGCACTGCGACAGTCACTAAAAATTGTAAAAGACGAAACCGGTAGAGTAAAAATTATTTGTAAAGCTAGGACTATGGCAGACAGCTCCGCAGTAAAACGGATGCCACTGAAGGAAGGCTGCCAGACCGATAAAAAGAGGGGAAAACCACACTAAATCCAACGCCTGCGTCGGATTTGGAGCCATCAGTAAAAACAGGGATATCATCAGAATGCATGAAAAGTGTTCTAAAAACCGTGTGTGGGACAGAGCTGGCAGAAAATCCTTCTTGCCATCCATGGCAGGGCATAATGAGATAACAGGAAGCTGCCAATAACCAACTCGTGGGAGCCGGAAAGAGTACACAGGAGTGGGGTCGATAGATAACTCTGCCATGAGATTTGCAACTCGTAGGCCAAAAGGTTTAGGAGACTCGGTCGAGTGACATACGCCTGCGAACGCGAGTCCCGCAACATTGACAGACAGGGACAGAATCAGGGAAGACGGTGGGTGCGAAACCAACACCGGAGCATCGAAGACTGGCGCCGGAGGTCGAGCGGCCAGAAACCAGCATCCACTAGAAGGCTAGGTATTGGAGATGTCCGAAATGCACCCGTAGCCAAGCGGACCCCAGCATGATGCACGGGGTCAAGCGTGCGTAGTCGTGCATCCGTTGCGGATGAGTAGATCTCACAGCCGTATTCCAGCTTCGGAAGTATGAGTGTACGGTGAAGCAGCAGCAACGTGTCCCTGTCCGCACCCCAAGAGGTGTGACTTAAAACCCGAAGAAGGGATAGTGCCTGCCGACAAGACGCCTTAAGAGAACGGAAATGGGGAACCCAGGTGAGACGGTTGTCAAATAAAAGGCCAAGATATCGAGTCGCCTCCACGCATGAGAGGCGTCTATTGGCGAGGTATAAATCCGGGTCTGGATGGACACCACGGTTGCGACAAAATGCATGGCTACGGTCTTCGAGGTGGAGAATCGAAAACCGTTCATGTTGGCCCAACTGGACACCCTATTGATCGCCAGTTGGAGCTTGCGCTCAATCAGTGACATCCTAGCAGCAGCAAAAGAGATGCACAAGTCGTCCACATATAAAGAACTGTGAATGCCATCCGGTAGAGTATCTATAACACCATTTATTGCAACTGCGAATAGCGTAACACTAAGAATACTTCCTGTGGGACACCGTCATTTAAAGCAGTAGCATCGGAGAGAACACTCCCAACTCGAACCCGTAAAAACGTCTGGATAAAAACTGCTGGATAAAAATAGGAAGGTGGCCACGAAGGCCAAAATTAAACAAAGACTGTAAAATGCCATGACACCAAGCCGTGTCGTAGGCCTTCTCCAGGTCAAAAAGACTGTTACTTGATGGTGGTGATTAGCGAAGGCCTCACAAATGGAAGACTCTAGGGATAAAAGAGCATCAGTAGTAGACCTCATCTTTCGGAAGCCGTACTGTACCGATGACAAGTACTTCCCCTCTCCAAATACCACATGAGTCTTATATTTACCATCTTTTCTAACACTTTACAAATACAGGACGTCAAAGATATAGGACGGTAGTTCGTAGCCTGGAGATTATCTTTCCCAGGCTTCGGAAATGGGAGAACCACTGCCACAGCCCAAGAAGATGGAAAGTCACCGGTATGCCAAATCATATTATAAAGATTTAATAAAAGTTAAAAGCAGTGTCAGACATGTGGCGCAAGAAGGCATAAGGTATATCATCTGGCCCAGGAGAAGAGTCATGACACTGGAACAAAGCAGTCCGCAACTCGGAAGCAGAGAAAGGGACATTATAAGACACCCCTCCAGCGGAAGAAAAGTTTATGCTGAGAGATTCCATTCTCTGGCGGTGACGTTCGCCCGGGGCTGCAGGATACCTCCGGGAAGCACTTGCAAAGTGGTCCACGAAGAGGTCGGCGACATTCCTAGGGTTTGCCACCGTTCGCCCAGCAGACAACAAAATTGGTGGGAAAGGAGCAGAATACTTTCCAGCAATTCGGCGGACTTTGTTGAAGACATCCGTAAGAGGGGTGCGGACGTTTATGGAAGAGACATAGCTTTCCACGAGGCTCTTTGTGCCTCTTTTAAAACGCGGCGGGCCCGAGCTCGGCAGCGCCGAAAAGCTTCCAGGCACTGCGGGTCCCCACGATGTCGCCGGAGACGAGAGAAAGCTGCCCGTTTCTCTTTCACCGCTGCAGTGCATGCTGCGTTCCACCAAGGAACGGGACGCTTAGTAAAGCGACCTGACGTCCTAGGGATTGTCTGAAGGGCTAAAGAAATAAAAAAAAATCGGTAAAATAATCAACAGCCTCAGCACAAGTAGAAAAGTCAGCCAGCGGACGGATAAAAGAGCTAAGGTCTGTGAATCGAGGCCAATCTGCCTTGTCTAAAACCCAGCGTGGGGCCGGGACTGTGGCTCAGATTTCACAGATTGCAATAAAATCGGAAAGTGGTCACTACCGTGTAAATCCGGTAGGACCCGCCAATTAAAATCAAGGAAAGAATTAGATGTACAAAGAGAAAGATCGATAGCTGTAAAAGTCCCAGTAGGACTGTGGAAATGTGTAACATCCCCAGAATTTAAAATCTCCAATCCCTCATCCTCAATAAAAGAACCGATTAAAACCCCACGAGGATTACTAGCACCTTCATCCCACAATGGGTGACGGCCGTTAAAATCTCCCAACAAAGAAAAGGCGGAGTCAGCTGACGCACCAGGCCGTCAAGCTCACCCCTGGAGACAGGAAGCCGAGGAGGAGATATAAACTGCAGATGGTGTACAGTCGTCCCATAAAGACCTTAACAGCAACCACCTGAAGGGAGAGTTAAGTTGCACCGGGATAACAGGTATATCCTGACGGACTAGAATAGCTGTGGCCCTGGTCAGGAAAGGAGTGTTAAAAAGGCACGATAGCCAGGAGGACTAGAATAAGTACTATCACCTATCATAGTCTCTTGTAGAGCTACACAGGCTGGAGAGAACTCCGACAGCAAAGCTCGGAGTTCCCCACGAGGCGCGAAGGCCTCTACAGTTCCACTGTAGAAGCTTGAAGACGACTATTTGGGTGCAGTGGACGAGCGAGCCTTTTGAGGCTGCCCGTGACTGACCTGACTAGAAATAATCAAACGACGAGAAGACACCGGGAGTTGAGATGTGCCGGGTCGTTGGACCTCAGCCTTTCGGCTTATCGGTGAGTGATGCGAACCATCATCACTTTTACCGGTCCTCGGAGGACGAGGATCAGGATGGACTTTCCGATACAGTTGGTCCACGAGGGACGGCTGTGACAATATCATCGGACGTCTCCATGCTCAGACCGTCCTCATCACAAGAAGCCCGATCTGAGACGGAGGGCGTCACAGGACAGAAACTACTGGAGCTACCCTAGCAGAGCGGTCCCTGGAGGACTCACGATTATAAGCACCGGGAGAAAACTTAGACTGCTTATGCTGAGCTAAATCTAACGACTCCGCAGAGCCGCGGTGCCGTTTGGTCAGACCCTTCAAAAGGCTTAGGCGATACAGGTGGCAAATGGACATCTACTACATGGGTTACTTTGGTCAAGTCCGTATTTTCTCGTCACTTCTAAGAGATGACTCAACCGAGTCATCAGCCAAAATGGCAAACCTATTAGCCAGATGAACAGGACCACCCGCCCCAACAGAGCGAGAGGTAGCAGGAGGAGTTGTCTTCGGACCGGCAGACTCAGCCGAAGAGCGAGCGGCCAATGAAGCATAGGATGTCGCACCAGTACCATCCTTCTGGCGGTACAGGAGTTCACGGCGGGCGCTACCGAGGCTGATAAACTGACTATTGGCAAGCTGTAGAATGTCCTGCTCCAGGCGATACCTGGGGCATTGCCTGGAACGTACCTGGTGAGCATCACGACAATGAAAACAATAAGCTGCACCATTGCAATGCTCCTCTGAATGCGAGTCGAGTGCAGAGCAATTACCACATCGGGAAGCTTCCTTACACGAGCTTTTCCGTGACCGTACCCATAGCATGAGAAGCACTGAAGAGGGCGAGAAACAAAGCCTCACCCTAAGGTTGATAGGACCGATATTAACACGGTCAGGAAGGGTGGACCCAAAAAGGTGAGAAGGACCATGTTGGAGGAGTTCATCAGAAGGACTGTAGAGGAGCTGTACATTGCTAGTATTTCTCTCAGAATTCTGAAGAGATCTTGGCTATAAACACCAACCTATAGTTAAAGGTGGGATGAGCCTTAACAGTCTCAAACATGCTGTCAGAAGGGCATGGGAAACATCCTACTTGTAAGATCACCTCTGCTACGCACACCCCCTTCCCATACTTTTCAGGCCAGGACAGTGTCGAATCTTTGACAGGTACAGGAGGCATGGATGAAATCCCACCATTTCTATAGTACGCCACAAACCAACGTGGAGGTGGGATGGAACTGCTGGAACTGCTAAACATTTGGGATGTAATCCATGTCACTGTCTGAAATATTACGTGACTGGAGAAATTCAGTTTTAAAGCCATGGCAGAGCAGAGGCTACATGTTCATAAGCTAAACAGCCATCACATGACATACAAGAAAGGCGGTCCTTATCATAGTCGAATGCGAACAACCGTGCCATACGCCTTGAGAAGTGAGTGCAAGGCATGATAATGATGGATTACCATTACAAAAGAGTCATATGCAGCAGAAATGCATCCCTCAGAAGAACTCCCAGAACAGGAGACTGCTGTGGGAGGCCCTTGTGGAGGGAATCCTCCTCCTTACTCAGACCTGAAGATGACGTCTCGTGGGCCAGGTCAGCCACCTCACGAGAACCTGAATGTTTTTGTGTTTTCCCATAAAAAAGCTACACAAAAATTGGCTCCAGGGGCAAGGAAACCACCTACTGGGACTACAATGGGAGCGAGCGCTGGCTGCCGTGGACGGGGTACCTCGTCCCCATGCGGACCAGTCGTTTTAAAAAAAAGGGCCCACATGATGCGAATGTTTGTCCACGACAGAACTGAAACCCCCTTTCCAAAGCATCTCAGCCTGGACAGTGGACACCCAACCATCCAACACAGGATGACCCCTATTGGGTGAACCCTCCAGTGGGTGGCTCTGCTGGTACACTGGTAGCCTACGTAGGAACCATTTCGTCTGGCCCCTCACTGACTAAGAGGCCGCAGGAGGGGAGGCATGCAGTTAGCAAGATCAGTAGCATCAAAATAGCAATGAAAGATAGAAAGAGATGCAAATAGCAATAACTATAAAATCTCACAAATTTTGACAGAAACTATATGCGGTGGCATGCATACTCACCTGCCCAATAGAGGCAGAAAACGCCGTAGAAATCGACTACCTCTAGAGATCTTAAGTTAGGAGAGGTGGAGACTCCCATTCCAAGACATTCGGAGGCATTTATGACTGCGCTTTTGAGCATATGTTGCAAAATACCAAATTCTTTCAGTCGGTTTGTTCTGTGTAATGATAAAATGAGAGAAGAAAACAATAGCTATTAGAGACTAGTAATATTTTAATTAAGGTGTGCACATACACGCGTGCACTCTCACACAGTCACAGTCAGTCACACACACACACACACATACACATACATACACACACACACACACACACACACACACACACACACACACATACAGCATCACCAAGTGCTTGAGATTTATTCTATGTATCTGAAATGCGTTGAACAGCTGACAGTGCAATTTTCAAAGTCTTCTCTTGCAAACATTTCCATACTTTTCCATGAATATTGTGAATCCCAATTAATTTTACATCTTTCAAGCTCTTCAATACCTCTCTAACGTCTATTGCACTAGGAATTTCGGCATTCCCCATCTTCAAACGCCTTTCATATATTTATTTATATATTTATTTATTTATTTATTTTAATTCGCTAGTTCTTCCCTAAAAGACTAATTTTGAGACTACTCCTCCTGTAAGGTGTCAATGTTTCTAGATCCCCAGCTTCTAGCACTTCGCACATCACTTATATCTACCATTCATCATTACTTTTCCCTTTTATCATTAATGATATCACATGTGTGTTCTCTCTCTCTTTCTTTTTATCTCAAGAGAAACACCTGGCTCTCTCTAAAACCAATAATGAGTTCCTTTCCACCTCTTAATAATATATATATATATATATATATATATATATATATATATATATATATATATATATATATATATATATATATATATATATATATATATATATATATATATATATATATATATATATATATATATATATATATATACAGACAACCCCCGCTTAACGAAGGTTCACACATCGAAATTTCCCTACAACGAAGGTTTCCTTTTACTACCATCTGCTCGTTTAATGAACACCAAACTCGCTTTAACGAAATTTTATCCAGGTCATTTTTTCCAAGTTTGAAAGCCCCACCGTATCACGCAAGCCAACACGCTTTTAAATACACCAGCGCCTGTCGTGGACAACATGCGCAGCTAGTTCAAAACAATAACAGCGTCAGCAGCAGCTCGTCTTCCCTCGCTCAACATGCTACCAAAACGCCCTGCAATGTCGCCTAGCGTTGCTGAGAAGACTGAGAAGATCAGGAAGTCTCTTACTCTCGAAGTGAAGCTGGATATTATTCACAGACACGAGAGAGGCGAAAAAACTAATAGCATTGTTTCACACCATGGCTTGACTGCATCTACTGTCTACCATTTTTCAAGTCAGCCGAGTCTATTAAGAAGGCTGGTGAGATCATATCTTCCTTGCAAGCTAAAAGAACCACCTGAACTCGTGACTCTGCAATGGATAAAATGGAAAACTTTGTGGAAATGAGGTACATAAGTTTTGTATGTGATACAATGATGCGCCCTTTGTTTACATTCCACAAGTTGCCAGCTGGCGTATTTCCCGCTCACTCTCCCTCCCATCATAAATTTATGATCAAACATTATAAAGTTACTTACATACATACATTAGTGTACATTATAATGACTTAGTCTTAAATTAAACTGCTTAAATGTTTAACTTCATAATTTTTTTTTCATTAAACCTTTCACTTTACTGTGATGCCTTCTCGCTTTGTTTACTCTCAATGGAAGCTCAAGTCAGAGGTTAAACTTGTTATAATTGGTTCGCTGAACGGAAATTCGCTTAACTAAGGGTTTTTAGGAACGTAACCCGTTCGTTTAAGCCGGGGTAGCCTGTATATATATATATATATATATATATATATATATATATATATATATATATATATATATATATATATATATATATATATACATATATATAGATATTGTGAGGGGTCCCGTCTTAATCTCCATTAATTTATTATTTCATTATGTGCCTATTATATGGCGGCCACCCAGTGCGGGCCCCTCGGGCTGTTCTGCTGAGCAGACAACCCACCAAGGTAGTCTTCAGCTGAGGTGGACACGGACGCTCGTGGTTCTGGCACATGGTAGAGCTACGTGTTGCTGGACTTCTCTAGGTGCTCACACGTAATCGGTCTGGGAGTTGTGCCCTCCCTTGAGTAGTTGGCTTGCTACTCGGTAGACCGTGGCTGTGTAGGACAACGGGCTTGTTGTCCTAAGGAAAGTGTGGCCAGTTGGGGCTGCATTTCCTGTCTGGCGTTTGTCCCGTCTTGTGGCGGCGCCGCGGAGGAGAGAGACGTTTCTGTCTCGTCTTTTTGATGTTGGTGGTGGCTGTAGTCACCAGTGGGGTTTGGTGGGCGGCTGTGTGCCCCATCATTTTTAGTATAGCCCCAGTGGTATACTGTATTGTAGTGGTTGTAGCTGAAGGCTGAGAGGCTTCATGCTGTTGGCCAGGTGTGCGTAGTTCTCGTCCGTTAGACTTGTTTTTGATGAGTATCTGGACTCCTTGTATGGCTGTTGTCACCCGTTGGTGGTGTCTGGGCTTGTGTGTACACCACCGGATGTGGCGTACACATCATATGTTGTAGTAGTCGTAGGCTAGGGGAGTCAGTCTGACAGGTGTTAGGAAGCACTTGTCGTAGTAGGATAGTATAGTAATATACTGCGCGTGTTGTCCCAGTCTGTGATTTGTCACAGTCTGTGGGCAAGGCGTGTGGAGAGGCATTAATACTTCATAGAGAAGTGGGTGGAATTGTCCTTGTGGGCGGTTTCTCTTGGGGGCATTAAGGCCTCGCCCTGTTACACATATCATCTACCATTTATAGATTCTACTTGGTTGGGTACAGGAGGAGGAGTTGCTAAGGAGATTCCTTTACAGTGGGGGAAAGTTATACGCTGTTGGCGACCTTTAAAGAACCTGAGTGTTGCGGCTGCTGTGATTTATAGTGGTGGAGGGCCTGTGGAGTGTTATATCCACTAACGGTACAGTAATAAATTGGCGATCGTGCCAGACCAACACACTCTTCAGTGAGCAGCAGCAGATAGTCACAGCTAGAATGGCGTACGTAACTATATATATATATATATATATATATATATATATATATATATATATATATATATATATATATATATATATATATATATATATATATATATATATATATATATATACACACATACATGCAAACCACACTTAACGAACGGGTTACGTTCCCAAAAACCCTTCGTTAGACGAATTTCCGAGAGAGAGAGAGAGAGAGAGAGAGAGAGAGAGAGAGAGAGAGAGAGAGAGAGAGAGAGAGAGAGGTTGAAGAAAAGCCCCAGTATAATCACCACATCTATTTAAAATCTTGTGAGGTTTCAAGACAAAATATAATCCCACCTTTAGACACTGAAACACGTGAAGAGAGTGAGTGAGGGGAAAGTGTATACCATCCAAAGATCTATGGGACAGGAGGTCTTGGACAACGAAATTTCCTCTTATGTACCTTAGTCATAGACCTTCACCTATCACACCTGCTTGATCTACACAAATCTAACAAAAGTAAATTTCAGTTTCCCTAATCGTATAAAAGTTAAAAAAATATTCTATAAGCGTTTATGAAGTTAAAATGATGTGGATCAAGCAGGTGTGATAGGTGACGGTGCTAGGAGTAGGATACTGAAGAGATTTCGTTGTCCAGGTCCTCTTGTCCAGGACATCTTTGGAGGGTATACCCTATCCACTCACTCACTCTCTGCACAGGCTTCAGTGTCTGAAGGTGGGATTACGTTTGTCTCGATACTTTACAAGATCTGGAATAGAAATGGTGATTTTAGAGCGGCTTTTCTTCAACCACCTCTAATGCCTTGGCCAATCTCTCTCGACTGCTCATAATGCTCTTAAGCAGTGAGACAGGGCGCTCAGGCGACAGCTGACCCCAAGCCTCCCGAACAACGTCGAGCGGTCCACGCACTCGGTGTCCAAATACTAGCTGATTGGGTGAGAAACCCAGGGACTCAGTGGGCGCTTCTCTCACCGCAAATAAGACAAAGGGGACACCCTCGTCCCAATCCTTATCTCTCTCCATGCAGAAACTCTTGAGCATGGTCTTGAGGGTTTGATGGTGTCTCTCCAGGGCTCCCTGAGACTGCGGATGATAAGCACTGGACACAATATGCTTGATCCCCCACGCAGTCATCGTATCTTTAAACAACTTTGAAGTAAAGTTGGTCCCCTGATCGGACTGCAGCTCTGCTGGCAATCCAAAGTGTGTAAAGAAGGTTAACAAAGCCTTCAGCACCACCTTAAAGTGAATGCTTCTCAGGGAATTGCTTCAGGGTACCGCGTGGTAACATCCATTATGGTCAACAAATACTTGTGACCAGCCCTGGTAGTAGGCAGAGGACCTACTATATCAATCAAAACCCTCGTGAAGGGAGGATCAACAGCAGGGATGGGGTGGAGTGGCGCCACAGGGGGTGTCTGATTAGGCTTGCCCACCACTTGACAAGTGTGGCAGCACTTAAGAATCGTGGCTACTTCTCCAGACATGCTGGGCCACCAAAATTGCGACGCAGGCGAGCGACGGTCTTTCGGATGCCCAGGTGTCCAGCCATGGGCCCCTCATGTGCCAACAGCACAAGTGCCTCACGCAGCTTATGCGGCACAACTACTTGCAGTAGTTCACCACCGTCACTCTCCTGCCATCTACGACACAACACCCTTGATGCAAAACAAACTCCTCCCTGCCCTCCAACTCCTCACTTCCCTCACCCACTCGAGCAAAGAAGGAGGCCAACGCCGGGTCCTCCTGCTGCCTACGAATGAGCTCTGCAGGCTCTAGCTGGGTAAGAGAAAGGGGGACTATAGGGTCATGGGGTTGAGACAACGCTGCAACCCTACGTCCCACACGGCATCGAGGACGGAGAGCTGGCCCAGGCTGCTCCGCTCCTGCCATGTGATCCGGTGAATCCTCAGAAAGATCATCACCACCAGCCAGGCAGTCACCAGGCAAGGGAACAGCTCGCTCCTGCCTCCACGATGCTCCACAGGGGGAGAAACTTCCAACTCCCACGCATAACTAGAAGTCTCCCACCCTGGGTGCCAACTTCCAACAAACTGCCTGACTTATCATGCTGGGGCCTGTGCTGAACATCAGAGCCCTCAGCATCCACACCAGGAAGCAACTCAGCACGAGTGCTCCCTCCGGAGTGCTCTGCAGAGGATAACCATCAAACAACTCAGCTACACCCAACACTCCGTCCTCACTCTCAGCAACAACTCCCAAAGCCGAGTCCGGTGCATTAACAAGTGACTCCACGCCGTCACCGTCAGCCTCTACACCAGAACTCAATGGTGAGCCCAACACTGGCTCCACCACATCAGCACTGCTACTCCCATCTGGAGTCAATCCCACCTGGCTGCTAGCAGCCTCCTGGGTAGTAACAGGCTCTCTCTCAGCCCGGCGGGCCTGAGAGCGGGTAACAACATTTACAGAGTCTTGCACCACTGGCCCAGACTCTTCAGCAACCTCATCCTCATCAGAGGTTGGGATCCATACACGACCACCAGCCAAATCATTCCCAAGCAGGAAGTCCACTCCTGCGACTGGCAGTTCGTCTGCCACTGCTACCTGAGCCGTAGCAGTGACAAGAGGACATGACAGCGTCACCTCAGCCGTCACGAACTCCTCCACAGTGTTAAGTCCACGACACAACACTGCCTTGCTAGATGTCACCTTCCTACCAGTGACATTTCGGCACACTGACTGCTGTGCACCCGTATCACGCAGTACAGTGATGGGATACTTTGTGCCATCAATCTCAACCGTGCCTCCACACAGGAAAGGACGGCACCAGTCGAGCTCACTATCCTTAATAACTGCGGGCGAGGCAACACGGGGAGGGACAGGTGGGCCAACCTGCTCTCCCTCCTCCAAACACAACTCAGGCACACGCCGTGCCTTCTCACTTTTAAAACCTGAAGCAGTCAACTCATCATTACAAGCTTGGTCTGGCCACACGAACAAGGCAATTGGTTTCTGCGAGGACTTGGGAGTTTCAGCTGTTACTAACTTTGGGCAATTGAACTTAAAATGCCCTTTTCCTCGGCAGTGATAGCACGTAGGCTGGTAATCATACTTGGGAGTTTTAGGAGCCGCCTTCCCCGCCGTCCCATCCTTCGCAGAAGGAGGGTGGGGGCCTGGGGCTTTCCCAAACCCATCTTACTGCCGAATCCAGTATATCGCCTAAAATGGCCTGGAGAGCCCGAGGAAGAACTGCCACCACTCCCTGGGCCTCCCTTAGGACCACCTTCCTTACGACTCCAACTCCCAGTCTGCGGCACAGGACGGTGGGCCAACACATAATCATCAGCCCATCTAGCAGCCTCCTTCAAAGTCCTAAACCTCTTCTCCCTCAACAGAGGTACCAGCTCCTTATCAGCAATATCAATGAACTGCTCCATAACTACTAACTCCATCAAAGCCTCGAGAGAGTCAACACCCTCGCTTGCAATCCATCTCTCAAACACTTGCTCCAGTGAACGAGCACACTCGAGGTAGGAGTCACTTGCTCGCTTCCTCTTTCCTCTGAATTGCAAGCGATAGGCTTCTGGTCGCAGCTCATATGCCCGCAAAATGTCAGCCTTAAACTCCTCATAATCATCCAGATCATCAGCTGACATTTTATCATAAACTTCCAAGGCTTTTCCCTTGAGTTTATTCGCGACCAAGCCTACCCATCTCTCTCGAGACCAAGCAAACTCCTTGGCTTTCCTCTCGAAGCGAACAAACCATTCAGCCACTTTAGACTCATCAAATTCAGGGACTAGCTGGAGACTTTGAACTAAAGTACGCTCTACACTCTGTTCTCCTCTTCCTCCTACACTACCAACAACTCCAGGCGTACTTACAGCATGGCGAGTTCTCTCCCACTCCAACTCTCTATCTTTATCTGCCCTTTCTCTCTCCATCTCTCTAGCCTCCTTCTCTGCTGCTAGTCTGTTTAACTCTCGTCTCTCTTCCACCTCTCTAGCCTCCTGCTCTGCTGCTAGTCTCTGAATTTCTCGTCTTTCCTCTGCAGCTAACCTCTTCAACTCTCGCCTCTCTTCTGCTTCTATCTCCATTTTCCTTATTTCCAGCTTCAATCGCAGTTCCTCCAGTCTGGCAGCTGACTGGACACTATCAGCAATACTGCTTGCTGGACTAGATCGTCGGGAGCCTCCCCTGCTTCCGATACTTCTGCCAGGGCTAATATATCCCACATCACCTTCACTGGGACCGCCACGTCCGTTATCATGACACATAGTAAATGCGTCCTCACTGACCCCACGCGCGGTTGACTCGTCATACCCACGTGGTGAGTCAAAGTTAGCATCTCGCCGGCTCACACTCGCATCCTCACCCTCCACTGGTGAGGTGAAAAGGCCAGTAACTTCCTCCATGGTGCTCACAGGGACTCGTTCTCATAAACAATAAAATAATATAAGTAATAATACCCCACACCATACACTACACACTATAAAGCACTTGGTTTAATCCTGGCGAGGTCGCCACTTTTGTTACGGTCACGGCTGCGGTTAACTGCTACAGCTCACTAGA
>NC_059284.1:2227075-2242075 GCF_017591435.1 Portunus trituberculatus
TATATATATATATATATATATATATATATATATATATATATATATATATATATATATATATATCAGCTTTGACTGGCTGCGTCAGCTTCGTTGTCAGGGTCCAGAGCACACAGGAGCACATCAGCACAAGGCACACAATGGGGGGTAATGGCGGGCACCGCCGGACAGAGAAACACCAGCTTACTGACGTCCTTTACGGAGTCCTCAGTTCACAGTACATCAGAGGGCAGCCTCCACACACACACACAGGGCACTCATGCACTCACAGGCGTTCCCAGGGGCGGGCACAACAGACCACAACAGCAGGCAGCACGTCTTAATAACAGAGCGTGCGTCTCCCAGTCTTTCCTTGCACCTTCTCTTTTTCAGACTGCCCCCTGCGCCGCCCGCCAACACTCACAAAGCCAGCCCGCGCAAACATACATATGCACATATACACACATTCGTAACAACTGGCCCCCCTTACGAAAAGGTCGACCCGACCTTCCTCACACTATAAAACAGAGAGGCAAAATGCATACAAAATAAACTAGAACATTTAGGACAGTTCAAAATCTCTCAGATACACAGGAGGTCGGCGGTGACGGACAGGGCGAGCAGCAGTCTCCACCACCAACTGGCTGTCACCTGCATCACCGCCCACTGCCTCCTCAACCTCGTTGGGGACGTCCTCCATCGCTTCCGGGACATCTTCTTCGGCACTTCCTTCCTCCTTGGGCTCATCTGAACCCCAGGAGAAGCTACCAGGGCCGTGGTAGCGCCAAAAGCGGTCCGCGTGCACTACCAACGCCCGCTTGTGACCTCTCCTGATCTTGTACGTGACCGCCGAGGGCACGTCCACGACGGTATAGGGCCCCTCCCAGGGCTCTGCAGCTTCGGCGAGAGGCCACGCTTGCGTTGGGGGTTGTGCAGCCACACCCTGTCCCCCTCTGCATACCTGGCGTCTCGCATGCGGCAGTCGTACAGCTTCTTCATAGCGCGACTCGCCGTCCTCAGCTTGCTGCGCACCTCACGATGGGCCTCCGCGAGCCGCTCCGTCTGCTCCTCCTTCAGGTGGGTGGCGCTCCGCTGCGCCAGGTCCTCCAGGAAGCCCGGCAGCGGGCCCGCCACACGCGGCCTTTCGGCCTGCCGCCGCGCCTCGGTCCGCTGCACCTCTTCACACGCCCCAACCGGCGTGCCGGCGGGTATATTTCGAACCTTGTCAGAGAAGTTAGCCAGTAACACAGTGACTAACTCCTCCCCCGCTCCTACGAGGCTCCTTCCAAGTGCCACACCGTCAGCCAGCCGCATGTTACTCACAGGCTCCACCAGAACCTCGGCCTCCTTCATCACACGTGTTTAACGGCACTGAACGTGGGCCTCGGTGCGTGGGGGCAGCCTCAGTCGCTTCGTGGTAACTACATCGGCACGCCTGACTTCACGAAGGAAAAGCACGTCATGGCCACGTACCGTCATTCTTTTCTGTCTGAAGTCAACACAGGCGTCCATCCTCGTCAGGTAGTCGTATCAGCGACGAAGACCGGCATGTCTTCCTCCACGCCACCTACACGCACACGAGCATTCACCGGACCCCTGCAGCTACATGCAGTCCCCCGTTACTCCACACAGCTATTGAGGCGAGTCTGGCAACCACTCAGCCTCCACCAGCCCTGGCCGCACCAGCGTGTGATCTACGCCGCTGTCCACAGTCATGCGACACGGCCTCCCGTCCACGGCGCCTCTCACCAGCGCGCTGCCAACGGTGTAGTGACACTTCACACAAGCCGGGGCACTGTAGTTTTGTCCGGCTGAGAGGCGGCCCCTGCCTTCAGCCTGTAGTCGTTTCCCGCTGACAATTCCTCCTTCGGGCTGGGACAAGCGCTGGACCGGTGTCCAGCCCCGCCGCAGTCCTCACAGCAGGGCTGAAAGGCGACACGATCAGGCCGGTCGAGAGCGCACCTTCGCTCCCTCGGGCACCGGTGCCTCACGTGCCCCTTCTCACCGCACCGCCAGCATCGCCCGCCGAACGCTCCCGGGCTCGCCGCACGTGACGGTGGCCTTTTCACTTGAGCCTTGCGTCCTCTCACGTCACTGCGGGGCCGAGCGAAGGTAGACAGGGAGCTCGCGGTCTGCATGAAGGCCTCAAACTCCATTGCACGAGCCAAAGCCACTTGCACGTCAGCTGGGTGTGCCTGCCTCACATAAATCTGCAGCTGGTGGTCCACCAAGGCATCCAGGAAGGCATCACGCGCCAACACGGTGACCATTTCCTCACCGGCCGTTGGGTACGCCCTTCTCACCAGTGCCTCTACGTCGTGGGCCAGCTGGGACAGCGTCTCGCCCCTCTGCCTCGTCCTCTTCTTCAGCTGGGCACGATACACCTCAGCCTGGTGGCGGTGCCCGAAGCGACGACGCAGTGCCTCAGCAATGTCAGGAAGGAAGGAGGTGGCCAAAAACCTCGATAGCTGGACCCCTGAGAGCTGTGGCCAGCTGAGGCCTTCTCAGCCTGGTCCCAGCCCTGTGCAGCCGCCAGCAGATCTAACTGGGCAGCATAGGACTTCCAGGCTACCTTACCGTCGTACTCGGCAGGCTTGCGAGACTTGAAGCGGGGGAAAGGCGAGCGAGGCGGTGAGGGTGGAGGTGACAAAGACAGCGCGCGCCATGCCGGACGGGGAAGCGAGGGAAGATGGCGGGAAACTTGACGCCAACAAACCTGCGTTTCCCAGAGGCCGCGAGGCCGCTGGCGGGCCCCCAGGAGCCCTCCACGGGCCCGCTGCTCCAAGAAGGCCCCAGTCCCACGGCACCAGGAGGGGCAAAAGCGACACTCCCAGGGCTCCCGAAACACCCCTTGTCGGGCCACGGGCACCCCGCCATATCCAGTTGGCACCAAACTGCTTCACTCCTTATGTCTCTCATCTCATCCCGCAGCGCCTGCAGGTCCTTCTCCAGCTTGCCTTTCACCGTCTGTAGGTCACCCTTCACTGCCTGCAGATTCTGCTCCAGTTCACCTCGCACACTTTCGCAGGAACGATCGGTGTAATCTTGCGCCTCCGCCCTCAAGGAGTCCAGGTTAGACTGCAGCACTTCCATCAACTGCTGTGTGTGTTCCGCCTGCCGCCGTGCCTATTCTGACTGTTGCCGTGCCTGTTCTGACTGTTCTGCCTTCATAGACGCCAGCATAGACGTTATCAGCTCGAGCTGGTCGGGCTTCCTCTCACCCGGCTCAGCCTCACCACCACCGCCATTAGCCTCAGCATGCTCCATCACGCTAACCAGTCACAAGCAACCACAAGCACAGTAAAATACAGGACACTAAATCCTCACTCCTGACACCACTGTTACCTTCTCACCCGTGGTTGTCCGCTTTGACTGGCTGCGTCAGCTTCGTTGTCAGGGTCCGGAGCACACAGGAGCACATCAGCACGAGGCACACAATGGCGGGTAATGGCGGGCACCGCCGGACAGAGAAACACCAGCTTACTCACGTCCTTTACTGAATCCTCAGTTCACAATACATCACAGGGCACTCAGGCACTCACAGGTGTTCCCAGGGGCGGGCACAACAGACCACAACAGCAGGCAGCACGTCTTAATAACAGAGCGTGGGTCTCCCCGTCTTGCCTCGCACGTGCTCTCTTGCAGACTCTCCCCCGCGCCGCACGCCAACACTCACAAAGCCAGCCGGGCCCAGCCCGCGTAAACACACATATGCACATACACACATTCGTAATATATATATATATATATATATATATATATATATATATATATATATATATATATATATATATATATATATATATATATATATATATATATATATATATATATATATATATATATATATATATATATATATATATATATATATATATATATATATATATATATATATATATATATATCAAAACAAGACTGTGCCACCCGCTCTCAATTAGATAATTCTGGGTTTTGAAGGAAAGCATATGCCTTTTTTCCTCTCTAACACTGAAGAATATTTCCCTCCTGTAGTTTATGTATGGCGCAGTAAAGGAGCATTTCGACAGGTGCAATAAATATCACGAATAGATGGATGAAAGAAAAAAAAATAGAACAAGAAGATGCACACACATTCAGGCTGGCAAACGTTCGTCTATGTCCAGAGTCGTTCAATGTCACTTTTCTCCACTTTGTGAATCTCTTTCATTCTTCCTCCTTCCTTGACAAAGTAACTTTATTCAGTGTTTGGGGGAAAAAAAAAACAAGAAACAACTTTTCTCCTTAGAAATATTTCCATTGCTCTTTGGTTACTTACATGAAACTGACTTGGGAAGTGAGCAGTGAACCTTTGGGAAACGCTAGGCTGAGTGGAGCAGAAAATAGAGAGTCACACGTGTACAATTTGCAATAACCTTCCTGAAAAAAGAAAGACACTCAATTACTAAGTGGTAAATATTTTAAACTATTTAACTTTATTGAAAACTAAAATACAACAGTATGGAAATAAAAAAATGAGATAAATAATTGAATGATTTGATTATTATGAAAATGAAAAAAATAAATAACAAACCTTCGTAAAGGAATCTGCTATTATCATGTGTATAATTGAGGAAAATGCAGCACAGGAAACATCTCCTTCCCTTATCATATTAAGAGCGAGTTGAACGTCTTCAGTGACATAGGTTTGTGACCGGAGCCTGCCGAATAGCGAGGTTGGAGATGCACGCTGTGGAGTTTTCAGACATTGTAATAAAATATTGGTACAACACACACACACACACACACACACACACACACACACACACACACACACACGTGCACTTGTCCAATGAATTCAGTACAGTGGAACCCTGCTATGGATGCATAATTCGTTAGAGGAGGGTGCATGAATCGCGATTTCTACGAAAGGAGTTTCTCTCTCTCTCTCTCTCTCTCTCTCTCTCTCTCTCTCTCTCTCTCTCTCTCTCTCTCTCTCTCTCAAATATATATATATATATATATATATATATATATATATATATATATATATATATATATATATATATATAATAAAAATTAGATTAATCCGTTCGAAACCTACAGCTGAACGGTAGTCGTTCATGTAAGCGTTCACACTCTCGTTTTTAAGTAGTTACTATTAATGGCTTGCTACCCTGTTCTGTTGATATCCCCCCTCTCTATTTATAAGATAAATAGCTAGGCGGATATATGACAAAAAATGGCCGAATTGTTCACTTTGGGTTAAAAGCATGGCATTTGGCACAAAGTTAGTCTAGACCCTTATGAAGATTTTCAGATATGGGGCCATCATGAATTCTGCCCAGGAAGCGAATGGCAGCCATTTTCCAATATGGCCGCCAGTAGAATATTATATGCCCCCTCCCTACGGTTTTTCGAGGACTGTTCCAAAACCAAAAACAGGAGCAAAACCAAACCCACATCCTAAGAAGAATTCATAGGGCTTCTAACAAAAAAAATAACATTGAAATTGGTCAAAAATGTGGGACTTATAACGTGTCAAAAGTCAAAATTTTCGTCACAAATCGACTATTTCGTAGGTAACTCAGCTGTAGCTTTATAACTAGCCCATTTTTCGCCCAAGGCGATTGATATTTGACATGGAGATTAACTTTACATCAGTTTATCTATTTATGAGGTCAATGTCAGGTAAAGGTCATCTTAGGTCATGTCAGGTCAAATTGAAAAATATACGAAATAAATCCAGATTTTAATATCAGAAGTTCAAAAATGAATTTTTGTGGTCATAAAAAATTTTGAACCCCAAAATGCTAGAATTTTGCTCCATTAACCCTATTCAGGCTTAATTGACCCTAAGGGGTACTTGTGGGGGGGGGGGCAAAGTACCCACGACTAATATCTCGGCTCCTCATGAGCTTACGAAGCCCAAATTTTTCGTGGATGTTAGCTAGGTCAGAGGTTCCCAAACTTTACCATGCTAAGGACCCCCCAGATATTTAAGTCCCATCCGAGGACCCCCAGCCAATCAGAAGTTACTATTACCATACCAAGGTACCCATTATATGATTACAATGCAGTAAATTTACTATTTGCATATTCCTACACGAAGAAAGTCTTAAAATAAACATTTGAAATATTTTCAAAAAAGTCTGACGACACATGGCGCAATCGCTGAATTTTAAGTGCTTAAGTGTTTTGTTTAAGTGTTAGTGAGAAGAAGAAAAACAAAAGGGAAGTTATTTGTGATCAATTCAAGTAGTGGGTCATTTTTTTATATAATTAATTCCATACTTAAGATTACTTAAAGATAATAATACTACTTATAATTTCCTTTCTAGACTTAAATCATTCCTACATATTTGAGCATTACACTACGTCGTAATAAATTCAAATTAACCCTTAAACCTCGGGGACTTTAAGACTTTTCACTCGCGCTAACTCGGGAGGTTTTGCGAGAAACACACAAAATAGCTTGTATTCACATACTGATTATACTAGGAAATTCAATAAAGAGTGAGTACAAATGATATTATGTCCACAACCGACTCTTCCTCTTTGCAATGCAAAAAACCAGAAGCATCTAGATGCTATGGTTACCAAAATATCACAGGTTGAATGAGGTGCTATCATCGGTGTGCGTGGCGATCGGCTGCGCCGGCACCTGGCTAAAGTGAAAGAAAACGGGTACCTTCTATCCTCTCTCCTAAGGTTGGCGGGAGAAGTAGCGGACCCCCTAGGACCTTCTCAGGGACCCCCAGGGGTCCGGGGACCCCAGTTTGGGAACCACTGAGCTAGGTGACCAACTCACCATGACCAGAATATGACTTTCTTAGGACA
This sequence comes from Portunus trituberculatus, assembly GCF_017591435.1. Classification (NCBI taxonomy): domain Eukaryota; kingdom Metazoa; phylum Arthropoda; class Malacostraca; order Decapoda; family Portunidae; genus Portunus; species Portunus trituberculatus. The sequence goes on from NC_059284.1 coordinate 2,233,850, forward strand.
CGTGCCTCAAGGCCAAGCTTGGTAAAATATGTCAATTAATAAATTTCCAGCCATGGTCCTATTTACCTATTAATAACTAATATTTAACTTAGGTTTCCAATTCTCGGTTCTTATTAAAATTGCCCCTTGCTCTTTCAGGTTTGACTGAAGTAGCATGGAGATGGCTACTAAAAAGCACCAGATGGCAGCATCCCCTCAGCCCTGAGCCATCTCAAGACGCTCAGATAACAAACTGGAACAAATGTATCATTTGCCAAACAGACACTGACGAGAATTTGCAATGTCCAGCAGAATCAAGGCGTACTGATCAAGGAGCCGGGTACATTACTTTCTCAGAGAACCTAGCCCGTTTTCATGAACTAGATAGTATTCCAGTGACACTAGATATTCGACGACTTGATGAGGGCAAAGGTGTTAGGACTACCCTTGAAGAACGACATGCAAAGTGGCACAAGTCTTGTCGTATCAAGTTCAACACAACCAAGCTACAACGAGCTGAGAAAAGAGAATGCCCAGATCCTGAAAAAACCTCATCTAAGCAACCTCATCTAACAACCTCCAGCAAGAGGCAAGTCCCAGTCCACGTCCAAGTTACAGTCTCTTAAGAGTGACTGCTCACTATTTTCGCGACTGTACATTGCGTGTCAATCACGAGACGGTGATCTAAATGAATTCTTCAGACACGAAAATCAGAGGTGCCCACCGTCTCTGTCTCAGGATGGCAAGTTACGCCAGGGCAAGAAGTCAGATCTTCTTGACTGCCTCACTAGCAGTGTTGAGTGTAGCATTGATGCTCCCGATTCTGATGCGATCATCCTCGATGGTGCTGCGCTTGTGAACATGCTGAAGCCAGTTGTTTGCACAACATTCAATGACTATGCAGACAAAGTCTTCTTGCCTTACATTGAAAAGCAGCTGGAGCGAGCAGACAGGGTGGATATAGTGTGGGACCAGTACCTTGAGAACAGCTTGAAGTCTGAAACCAGAAAGCGCCGCGGAAAGGGATCAGACGCCGGGTTCAAGGAACAACAACTTACCTGGCAACTGGCAGCAGTTTCTGAGACTTGATGCAAACAAGCAGGAACTGTTCACATTCCTGGCTAGATGCACAATGAAAATGCAGCACCGACCAGATGGAAAGCAGCTTGTTGCCACCCTAGGTGATGGTGTTCTTTGCAATCCACCAGATGAAAGCATCACTGCAGCACTGAGCCCTGTACTCAGGAAGAAGCCGACACAAGAATGCTGCTGCACACTGCTGATGCTGTCCGACAAGGATGCCAGAAGATTGTCCTGCGTACAGTTGATACCGATGTGGTGGTCCTGTCAGTCGCTGCAGTGCCAAGGCTACACTTAAAGCACCTGTGGATTGCTTTTGGGACTGGCCAGAACTTCAAATACATACCTGCCGACGAAATAGCATCTCGCATTGGTCCTGAAAGAGCCACTGCTCTACCTATGTTCCATGCTTACACAGGGTGTGATGTCGTCTCATCCTTCACCAGAAGAGGGAAGAAGCTAGCATGGCAGACCTGGAATGCCTTTGATGATGTAACAGCCACGTTTGGTCTCCTGTGCGATGCTCCTGGAGAGATAGATGATGAAGCTATGACCATGCTGGAGCACTTCACAGTCTTCCTGTATGACCGCACCAGTGACCTGGACAGCATTGACGAAGTGCGCCAGCATCTCTTCACCAAGCGGGCATGCCAATGGAATCGCTGCCGCCAACGAGAGCTGCACTGGTGCAGCATGCCAAGAGGGCAGTCTACCAGGCTGGCCACATCTGGGGGCAAGCCTTTACTGCCGCTCCTGCCCTTCCATCTCCAGGAGACTGGGGTTGGACAGAGCCACCAGACTGGAAGCCACTGTGGACTACCCTTCCTGAGGCCAGCATCTCCTCTCGAGAGCTGCTGTGCTGTGGCTGCAGAAAAGGTTGCAGAGGTCACTGCAAGTGCAACAAGGCGGCCTTGAGGTGTACTGCTCTCTGCCAGTGTGGAGGTGACTGTGAAAACTAACAGTGACACTCACTGGGGCTATCGGCTGAGGCTCGGGTGTGTACGGTACTGGACCGTCAGTGTATAGTTTGTGTAGTAATGACATTTTGTACCCCACTCTTTGTGTATTGAGTGTATTGTACGAGTGTATTGTGTACCACTATGTATTACCTACATATAGGGCTCAAGTTCGCGTAACGGTTCAGCTTTGTTTACGTATTTTTTGAAGTAGGTTGTCCATATTCAACATATTATTAGGCCTTTCTCAGGGTCAGCAACCGCCTGATGACGGTCGGAGATTGACTCGACCGAGCGATACTATGGTAATAAAACTTACCGAGGACAAAAATCCGAAAAATATGATGTTTTGGGTAAAAAAGGGGTATTTCCCCTATTTTCGCAAAAATTGTCATTTTAAGGTCAACCAAGGTCATCATAGGTCATCATAGGTCAAATATGTAGTTACCCTCAGAACGTCATAATAAATATCTTATTAATCTGAAAGCATTTAATCCACTTTTAAACACGTTATGCTGACAAAATTACCCTGAATTAGGTTATGTACATTTTACTGGCGGCCATATTGGAAAATGGCTGCCATTCGCCTCCTGGGCAGAGTTCATGATGGCCCCATATCTGAAAATCATCATATAGGCCTAGCCTAACTTTCTGCCAAATGTCATGCTTTTAACCCAAAATGAACAATTTAGTCATATATCCGCCTAGCTAAAAGGAGAAGAGTTTCCTTGGTCTTTCGCTGTATCTTATAATTCATCATTTCATTATGTGAATGTGCTTGGATTGCGTTGGAAATATTCGTCCCTGAATGTTACTGATCAGACACACACACACACACACACACACACACACACACACACACACACACACACACACACACACACACACACACTTTTTTCGTTGTTTTCAATACAAATAACAAAATGGCAATAAAATATCACATAGTTCGTGAAGCGTGCGTGAATGCTGCTTTCCGTACCAAAGCTACTAAGCTAGGAGGAGACTGAGCTGAACTGAACGGACGGAGGGATGGATTTTGGTTTAGACGCCTCAACAGCAAGGATCATCTGGCGCCGCTGAACTGAACTGTGTTGGCTGTGTTGCCACTGAGATTTTCGAAAATCACTAGACACATACTTAATTTTTCACAAGATCAAAAAAAGAAAAAAAACAAAACAAAATGGTAGTTTCAGGTATTTGATGACAGTAACTTTCAAAATTTGTTTTTTACTCACCAGTAACGATGCTATTGAAGAATAAAAAAAATAAATGGAGAGGTCATCATTATCACCGTCAGCATCCCCTGAAAATAGTGTTGCAAACCCATTTTTTTTCTCGTCTCATCCCCTCCGCCCCTCTCAACCCCACACTTTCATAATGCTGGCGATAATGTAGATACTACTGAAATGCCAGCGTCAGTCAGACTGTCAGTCAGTGGCACATAGTGGCCAGTGGCCAGTGACACAGTGCGCCTCTGGGTGACAAAGAGATCGGGGGATTAAACTGCATGATGTAGTAAGCCTGCTGCATGACATTCAGTCCAGAAATAGGCAAATAGACCTGTCTTATGTTTTATGTTGGCCATTTTAATGCATTAAATGAAAAGAGTGATCTCTCTCTCTCTCTCTCTCTCTCTCTCTCTCTCTCTCTCGAACTTGTGTATGATTAGGGTAGTTCTATGACATCTTTTTTACTCATCTTTAGCTTTTACTTATTTATTTAATTTTTTCGTAGGGAAGAGGGCCAGCCAAGGGCAAAAAAAAAAAAAAGTTAGAAAATAGCCCACTTGAGCGCTAGCTCTCCAAAGAGTACAAAAAGTGTCAAAACCGTCAGCCAGAATTAGGGGAGCAAATGCCTCGATACCTCCCTCTTAAAAGAAGACAAGTTGTAGGAATTCAGAAATACAGATGCAGGGAGGGAGTTCCAGAGTTTACCAGTGAAAGATATGAATGATTGAGCGTACTGGTTAACTCTTGCATTAGAGAGTTGGACAGAATAGGGATGAGAGGAAGAAGAAAGCCTTGTGCAGCGTGGCCGCAGGAGGAGGGGAGGCATGCAGTTAGCAAGATCAGTAGAACAGTTACCATGAAAATAGCGATAAAATATAGAAAGGGATGCAACATTTCGGCGGTGAGAAAGAGACTGAAGACAGTTAGTCAGAGGAGGGGAGTTGATGAGACGAAGAGCTTTCGATTCCACCCTATCAAGCAAAGCTGTGTGACTGGAACCCCCAAACATGCGAAGAGTACTCCATACAGGGACGGATAAGGCCCTTATACAGAGTAAGCAGTTGGAGGGCGAGAAAACTGGCGGAGACGCCTCAGAACACCTAATTTCATAGAAGCTGTTTTAGCAAGAGATGAGATGTGAAGTTTCCAGTTAAGATTATGAGCAAAGGACAGACCGAGGATATTCATTGTGGAAGAGGGAGACAGTTGAGTGTCATTGAAGAAGAGGGGATAGTTGTCTGGAAGGTTGTGTCGAGTTGATAGATGGAGGAATTGAGTTTTGAGGCATTGAAAACTACTAGATTTTCTCTGCCCCAATCGGAAATTTTAGAAAGATCGGAAGTCAGGCGTTCCGTGGCGTCCCCGCGTGATCTGTTAATTTCCTGAAGGGTTGGACGTCTCTGAAAGAACGTGGAAAGATGTAGGGTGGTATCATCAGCGTAGGAGTGGATAGGGCAAGAAGTTTGGTTAAGAAGGTCATTAATGAATAATAGAAAGAGAGTGGGTGACAGGACAGAACCCTGAGGAACACCACTATTAATAGGTTTAGGAGAAGAACAGTAGCCGTCTACCACAGCAGCAATAGAGCGGTCGGAAAGGAAACTTGAGATAAAGTTGCAGAGAGAAGGATAGAAGCCGTAAGAGGGCAGTTTTGAAATCAAAGCTTTATGCCAGACTCTATCAAAAGCTTTTGATATGTCTAACGCAACAGCAAAAGTTTCACCGAAATCTCTAAAAGAGGATGACCAAGACTCAGTAAGGAAAGCCAGAAGATCACCAGTAGAGCGACCTTGACGGAAGCCATACTGGCGATCAGACAGAAGATTGTGAAGTGACAGATGTTTGAGAATCTTCCTATTCAGGATAGATTCAAAAACTTTAGACAAGCAAGAGATTAAAGCTATAGGACGGTAGTTTGAGGGGTTAGAACGGTCACCCTTTTAGGAACAGGCTGAATGTAGGCGAACTTCCAGCAGGAAGGAAAGGTAGAAGTCGATAGACAAAGTTGGAAGAGTTTGGCCAGGCAAGGTGCAAGCACAGAAGCACAGTTTTTGAGAACAATAGGAGGGACCCCATCAGGTCCATAAGCCTTCCGAGGGTTTAGGCCAGCAAGGGCATGGAAAACATCATTACGAAGAATTTTGATTGTAGACATGAAATAGTCAGAGGGAGGAGGAGAGGAGGACAAGCCCAGAATCGTCCAAGGTGGAGTTGTGAGCAAAGGTTTGAGAAAAGAGTTCAGCTTTAGAGACAGAAGAGATGGCAGTGGTGCCATCAGGATGAAATAAAGGAGGAAAGATGAAGAAGTGAAGTTATTTGAGATGTTTTGGCTAGATGCCAGAAGTCACGAGGAGAGTTTGAGTTTGAAAGATTTTGACATTTCCTATTTATGAAAGAGTGTTTGACAGAGTTGAAGAACAGACTTGGCATGATTCCGGGCAGAGATATAAAGTGCATGAGATTCAGGAGATGGAAGGAACCTTTTGTGGGCAACCTCTCTATCATGTATAGCACGAGAACAGGCTGAGTTAAACCAAGGTTTAGAAGGTTTAGGTTGAGAAAAGAATGAGGAATGTACGCCTCCATGCCAGATACTAACACCTCTGTTATGCGTTCAGCACAAAGAGATGGGTCTCTGACACGGAAGCAATAATCATTCCAGGGAAAATCATCATAATACCTCCTCAGGTCCCGCCAACTGGCAGAGGCAAAACGCCAGAGGCACCTTCGCTTTAGGGGATTCTGCGGAGGGATTGGAAAAATAGGACAAGATACAGAAATGAGATTGTGATCGGAGGAGCCCAACGGAGATGAAAGGGTGACAGCATAAGCAGAAGGGTTAGAGGTGAGGAAGAGATCAAGAATGTTGGGCGTGTCTCCAAGACGGTCAGGAATACGAGTAGGGTGTTGCACCAGTTGCTCTAGGTCATGGAGGATAGCAAAGTTGAAGGCTAGTTCACCAGGGTGGTCAGTGAAGGGAGAGGAAAGCCAAAGCTGGTGGTGAACATTGAAATCTCCAAGAATGGAAATCTCAGCGAAAGGGTAGAGGGACAGAATGTGCTCCACTTTAGAAGTTAAGTAGTCGAAGAAATTACTATAGTCAGAAGAGTTAGGGAGAGATAAACAGCACAGATGAATTTAGTTTGAGAGTGACTGTTAAGTCGTAGCCAGATGGTGGAAAATTCGGAAGACTCAAGAGCGTGGGCACGAGAGCAAGTTAAGTCGTTGCGTACATAGACGCAACATCCAGCTTTGGAATGAAAATGAGAATAGAGAAAGTAGGAGGGAACAGAGAAGGGCTACTGTCAGTTGCCTCAGACAGCTGTGTTTCGGTGAGGAAAAGAAGATGAGGTTTAGTAGAGGAGAGGTGGTGTTCCACAGATTGAAAATTAGATGTAAGACCGCGAATGTTGCAGAAGTTAATGTAGAAAAAGTTGAGGGAGGTGTCAAGGCATTTGTGGTCTTCAACAGAAGATGTGTCCGACCTGGGGACATTTTTGGTCCCTACCCAGAGGGGAACTCCGAGGCGTTTTTTTTATTTTGGGTAACATTTTTCTTTTAAATTTTGATTTGGAGTGAAGGGTGTATGTGTGGTAAGTGCATGTAGTTTTGTGTGAAGATGGAGAGCTGTCTTTAGAGGGTAGGCTGTGACTACCCTCTTGAGTTGTGAGACACAAAGGGAAACGTTCAATGAGATCACAACTAGCTTTAATGGAAGGTTCAAAGCACCTCCTGAACTAGTGCTATTAGATCTCATTGGGAGTAAGTTATTGTTTCGGTATGTGTTTACTATCTCCTCCTGTAAATTGATGGATTATATATTCGACGCATTGCCTTAATTTGTGATGTGACTGACTCAACTGGTCTGATGAACTGAATAATCATGTTTTCATGGAAATAGATATTATTATTATCATTATTATTATCATTATTATTATTATTATTATTATTATTATTATTATTACTATTATCATTATCATTATCATTATTATTATCATTATTATTATTATTATTATTATTATTATTATTATTAATATTATTATCATTAATATCAGCATCATAATAATCGTCTCATTTCTCTCTCTCTCTCTCTCTCTCTCTCTCTCAAGCTGGCAGCACACATGCGACTTTAATGCGCTACAGGAGGAAGTAGTAAACACCTACCAAAACGATAAATTACTCGCAGCGAGGTCTAATATCACAAGTTCAGGGGATGCTGTGAACTCTCCATTGAAGCAAGTTGTGATGTCGCTGAACATTTCCCTTTGTGTCTCACAACTCAAAGGAGGCAGTCACAGCCTGCACTCTAAAGACAACTCTCCTATCTCTCATAAAACTACATGCACTTACCACGCACACACCCTTCAATTAAAATTCAAAATAAAAAAATGGCGACTCCAAATTCAGCCTTGGAGTCCCCATCTGGGGGAGGGACCAAAAATATCCCCAGGTTTGACTGCTCTTTCGATGGCGTCCCAAAATGTCTTGATACCTTCCTCGACTTTTCTTCATTAACTTTACAGTATTCACGGTCTTAGATTTAATTTTCAATCTGTAGAACAAAACCTCTCCTCTACTAAATCTCATCTTCTTTTCCTCACCGAAACACAGCTGTCTGAGGCACCTTACAGTAGCCCCTTCTCTTTTCCTTCCTATTTTCTATATTCTCATTTTCGTTCCAAAGCTGGATGTCTATGTGCGCAATGACTCAAATTGCTCTCGTGCCCACGCCCTCAAATCTTCCGAGTTTTCCACCTTAGCTTAGACTTAAGGCTTAGAATCAACAGTCACTCTCTAACTAAATTTTATCTGTGCTGTCTATCTCTCCCTTAACTCCTCTGACTATAATAAATTCATTGACTATTTAGTTCCAAAGTGGAGCACATTGTCCCACTGCCCATTTGCGGAGATCTCCATCCTTGGAGATTTCAATGTTCACCACCAGCTTTGGCTTTCCTCTCCCTTCACTGACTATCCTGGTG